>NW_022589713.1:43315957-43424081 GCF_004348235.1 Phoca vitulina
TTCTTTCTTTCTTTCTTTCTTTCTTTCTTTCTTTCTTTTTTTCTTTCTTTTTCTTTTTCTTTCTTTCTCTCCTTTCTCTTTCTTTCCTTCCTTCCTTCCTTTCTTTCTTTCTTTCTTTCTTTTTCTTTCTTTCTTTCCTCCCTCCCTCCCTCCTATCTTTCTTTCGAGAGAGAGAGAGAAAGAGAGAGTGAGAGAGAGAGTGCCAGTGGGGAGGGACAGAGGGAGAAGGAGAGAGAGAATCTCAAGAAGGCTTCATGCCCCTCGTGGAGCCCAACACTGGGCCTGATCCCACGATGCCAAGACCAGGACCTGAGCTGAAACCAAGAGTCAGACACTCAACTAACTGAGCTGTCCTGGCACCCCGATTTTGTTTTTCTTTATCTCTACTTCTCCCCTGACAAGTTTGGACCCAAAAGTATGAGGGTTCCCCTGGAAAAGAGAGGGTGTAGGGCAAATTTATGCTTGTTCTTGGCTGTTACACTCCTCACTCCAGCCAGCTATTCCTATTTACCTCTTTCCACTGGCTGGACTTTAGATCCTGCCTGGGAAGAGGCAGGCAGCTCAGCGGGAACGAAAGTGTGATCCCCAAAACTGTTACCTCATTTGTCCTCTGTCCTCCAGAGATTTCTGTAGGAATTCTGATCTCTGCTGTCTGGCCTTGCCCTCTGGCGTTTGGTCCTTTCTGCTGCTTATTCGCTTTGCTTTGATTACTAACATGTTCTTAGGTCAGTCTGCTTGTACTTTCGGTCTCTATTAAACTGCCCAATAGAACTTACTATGGTGATGGAAATGCTCTATAATCTGTGCCATCCAAACAGTAATCACTAGCTACTAGTGAGCACTTGAAATGTGGCTAATATGACTGAGGAATTGAATTTTTAATTTTGTCTACTTTTAATTCATTTAAATTTAAAAAGCCACAAATAGTGGCTACCAAAACTGGACAGTACAGATCTAAATAGAGACTCTGCCTGGCCCGGATCACTAGCAAATCTTTGGGCTTTCATATTCATGGACCGCCTACACTCTTGACATCATCCATCCAACCGTCCATCCATCCATCCATCCATCCATCCATCCTAGAGATTGCCACTTGTGCCACACTCTCAGATGTATGTTTAGAACACAGAGGTGAATCAGACATGAACCTTACCCCTAAGAAATCCACAGCCTGGAAGAGGAAGAGAGATAAACAAACATGGCCACCATTACCTCCAACATTATAGCCTTCCTGGTAGGATTAATAGACTTCAGAACGATGGTAGGGACACAAAAGTGGGCATGATCAGTTCCACTTAGGTTTGGGCAGGTGGCTAGTCAGAGAGGACATAGCTTTTGTGATTAGTCTTGGAAGAAAGCAAGAGGAATATTTAGCAATATGCTATTCTGTGTATCTCTAACACCTTCCTGAAATTCTAGTAGTTAATCTTTGGTACCTTGAACTAAAGACCAAACTGGAGGTCTCTGGGAGTGGGGGTGGATTGAAGAGCAATTGATTCTTTTTAATGTCCTGCTTAGATATTTGGATACTACTTACGATTAGCTTTTCCAAATATTTCAAAATACGAATAAGTGGACTAAATTCCACTGAAAGGAAAATTAGTTTTTTCCAGCAACCCTGGTTGTTGTCCAAAGAAAGAAAAGGGATGGCCAAAGAGAGTTTTCTTTTTTTCTACCAATGGGCCTTTATAACTTTTAGGGAAGAGGATCCTAAAATATGGAAATTGTTATCACTCATTTTTATTCTTTTTCATAATCACTTGATTCTGTTAAAAAGAGGTTTTGTTTTGTTTTGTTTTTTGAGAGCAAGAGAGAGAGAGAGCACGTGTACAAGAGCAGTGGTGGGGGAGAGGGTCAGAGGGAGAGAGAGATTCCTAAACAGGCTCCATGCCCAGCACAGAACCTGACATGTGGCTCGATCTCACATCCCTGAGATCATGACCTGAGCCGGATGCTTAATTTACTGAGCTACCCAGGCACCCCTGTTAAAAAGAGTTTTTAAAAACCCCTCATGATTTAAATGATCTTTTAGAAATGTGTAGATAGACAAGAATTCCAAGATGTCAGAAAGAATGAAAGTCCTGCTTCCTTAAGACGCATGTTGGTGTCACATGGGTTATCAGTAGTATTTTGTCTGTTCCAACACTCTCCTTCCTTGGTCTGGGGAATTGCTCATCCCCAGCTTCAAGCATGATGGGTGGGGTCAGGCAGTCACAAGACTCTGATCGCTTCCTGGGGAGTCATGTGACCCAAGTAAGGCCAATTAGGATCCTTCTCAGATTTTTCAGTTGGGTTTGGAGAAGGGCCCCGTCCCTGGGGTTATGGATCAAAAAGGAGTTGAAGTTGGAGAATGGTGGCCTTGTTCTCAGCCACCCAGAGAAAGCTTGTCTGCTAGGAGAAGATAAGCCATGCAGATACAAGCAAGGAAGAGAGAAAGAGAGACCTCTGGTCTTGTTTCTCACCCTTAAAAGGGCACATAAAAATGAGCACTGAATGGCTCAACAGGATTAGGGAAACAGGTCAATTAAGAGAATCCAAATGTAAGTGGTTCATTGAGAACACTCAGTGTGGTAGATATAAACACAAGATTTTTTTTTTCCTACTCATTGCTGTGCTCTGTAATATATGCTTTTTTGATCTTTAATTTTTTTTGGCAGATTCCATAACTGTTTGGCCACGTCCAGTGATTAAACGCAGCCAGGTCCCATTAAAAATACCAGTCTTCTATCCATTGCCATGATTTCTCCTCTGCCACTGCTGTCTAGACTTGCGGCTCAGAGAACTTATATGGAGGAAAAACATGGTCTTCCTTTTCCTTATTCCCCCTCCCTCTTATTTCTAGCTTGTCTACACTGAGACAGTGGGGGAGGGATGGGAAGAAGGGGTCAATTTACATGACTCTTATGTGGTGAGGTGGTCTTAATTTCTCTCTGGTTCAATCCGGTTCTGTCTGCAGCTTGAGGTCTTTTTGGATATGGCCATATCTGTACAGACAGCATGTGGTTTTCCTGGGGCAGTACTCAGTTTTGTTCCATCTCTTTTTATTGCTAAAGACTATTCAGAGGTGACCAGCTCTCCCCACATGCAGTTCAGGTTCCAACACCCTTTCAGACGGGGTGTCTC
The DNA here is from genome assembly GCF_004348235.1 of Phoca vitulina. Classification (NCBI taxonomy): domain Eukaryota; kingdom Metazoa; phylum Chordata; class Mammalia; order Carnivora; family Phocidae; genus Phoca; species Phoca vitulina. Next base: position 43,319,081 of record NW_022589713.1, read on the forward strand.
TTCTTTTGGCTGGGGGACACCTGGGCAGCCCCATACTTCCAGCCTCCCCTCTATCTCTGTGTTTCTTCTGTTGAGGTGGAGGTGTCCCTCTCTCTTTCTTCCTGACCACCCTCATGAGTCTTTTCTCCAGGTAAGACAAAGATGTTCACATGTGCCCTTCACTTTCAGGAGACATTTACAAGTTCCCCAAGCACTCCCCAAACACATTCCTCTTTGCCTATTGCCAGCACTAGAGAGATCCAGGGAGATGAAATCTTCCCTTCTTGTAGATATCCCAAATATCCATGAGTGATTTTCCTGATCCTTTCTGCCCACTGGTGTGAAGAGGAGGAATCCCTCCTATCTCCCCATCATTGGTGGGCAGATACAGGGTTTAGTCTTTCCAGGAACACTGTGCTCACTAAAAAGCCACACAAACTCTCCACTGATCCCCACTTCCTTTCCTCTCCACAGTGCTCTCTTTATAAGTACCACCAAGGGGCAGGGCTGGTGATTGATTATAGAATGGACACTGCTGCTGCCTCTTAATAAGCCATGAAGGAGGTGCCATCTTTTTAGAATATGAAGGTCATTAGCACTAAGAGTATCAGTTGTCAATTCTATGTCGACAAAAAGGACCGGTCAGAGCATGTTACAATCATTTGCAAAGGTCTTCCCACCACTAGACCAAAGACACAAAGGAAGAATCCGTCACTCAATGGCTCGGGTCATTTTTCCTGATGGGTGTGGATTTCAGACAGGTTCTGGATGTCTACGCAGATATCCATAGGTGGGCAGGAGGAAAAGCTTGCCAAATGCTGAATAAGATGCTCATCCCCAGGATGGGTACCTTACCTTCAGGCCCGTATACAAGTATTCTTGGAGAGAGATTCCATAGTTTGGAAGATATATCCTCACCTGTAAAACTGCCACCAATATGAAAAGATGCTTGCTTCTCCCAGTGACTACCTGTGTGACCCAAGGCAATCACTTTTGCGTTTCTCAACCTCATTTTCCTCATCTGCAAGATGGGATGCTACTATTGACCTTTCTGTATGGATTAGAGATGCATCATGAGTCCAGTAAGCAGTAAGTATTAATCTTATTTCTGTTCTTATTCTCTATAACAAAGATGACATCAGAGATTTACTTCTCAAAATGAGTAGGTTTAGTAGATTTCTTACCACCAAGAGGTATGATAATTGGCATGGTGAGGGGGAAATATCTAGGAGCTGATGTAGGTACTACTGGTGTAGCTGCTCAGGTCCCAGCAGTTGCCGTGAGGCCTTGTCCTTCCTATACCCCCATTCTCTTCAGGGAATAGCTCTTCCTCCAACAGATACCTAAAGCTGCATGAGGTTTTAGTAAAGGCTGCCATTCCTGGGAACCCACACTCTTGACCTGATGTGGCCAATCATAGTGCTTCAGCTCCTGACAACAGTGATCAGTCTTGGGATGGAGAAATAAGGGTCTTTTCTGGGATTTATCTAATTGGAGATTTCTTCTTGGATGATGAAGTTGGCACACATTATAGAGTTCCAGGGAGCCATGATTTCATCTCATGAAAGGAACTGCAACCTCCTAACAGAGAGCAGAGGAAAGAGATGAAGAGGGAGAATGGACAGCCATTGGGTCCCTGGTTGCAGGTGACCTTGCCTTCCTATGCTGTGGTTCTAATATATAGTAATTTTTGCCTCTTTTGCCTCAGCTAATTTAGAATGAGTTTCTGTCACTGTGAACCAAGTGAACCCTGGCCAATATAGGTCCCTTCCTCTTGAGATTAGATATTGATACCAGGTTCATCACTGATGGGCTTGGAAATACCCTGCTGGGCTAGTTGCTCTCGAAGATACTCAAATAATAGGTCAAAGGTGACTTTAAATTGGCAGTACTTCCAGGGTGAGCCTACTAGAATTGGCATGTAAATATTTTCTTCAAATGGGATCCTCTGGATTGTCCCCAGTGACCTCCTAGATACAAAGCAAGTCTCTAGACTTGGTCTTGGTCTCGCTCTGGCTCCTGTTTTCCTGGAAAAGGAGAGTGTTTTTTCCTCTGTCTCCAAAGGTTTCTGCCCTGACTGCAGACTGTCCTGCTCTATTGCCTTTATGGATGACACCTTGGTCCCCAGGCTAGATTCTTTTTTTTTTTAATTTTTAAATTTTTTTATGAACATATAATGTATTATTTGTTTCAGGGGCACAAGTCTGTGATTCATCCATCTTACACAATTCACAGCGTTCCCAGGCTAGATTCTTTATGAGAAATTCTAACTCTTGAAAATCCATTTGGGTTCCTTGAAGCTTCTTTAGCTGGTTCTCAAAGCTGGTTCCACCCTATGGAAATGCTTGGTTCTTTTACCCCTTCTCTTGTTTGAGCTCAGGGGCCTGAGCTTACAGGGACAATGTGGCCTCAATGGCAACTTCCACTGCACGTCTGTAACACCCCTATTCTGCTGCTGCTTGTTCCCTGTCATTTCCAAAGAAGGGCAAGGACCTTGGAATCACAAAGAACTGGGTCTGACCCCCGGCCCTATTATTTTCTAGCTGGGTGAATTTGGGCACAAGCTTCATCTTGCTGACCCTCGGGTTATTCAATCATAAAATGGGAATATTATTAGTACCTCCCTCATGGGGTCACTGACCCTGTAATCAAGTCCCTGTCCCTCTGACTGTATGTTTAAAATAGGAAAGGTACAACGGCCCAAAGGAAAGGTACAGAGTCTAGACAGAAGAAGCACTGATGTCCTTGTGACCCCAAATGTCCTTACTAATGGGAAGGCTTTTCTGGAACATGCTGTCATCTGTTACCACTTTAACAATCAATCACTCCAGCCCATTTCTGAGTCAACACCTGAGCCACTGCTGCCTCTGCTCTAGGATGAGACCTAGATCATTGGTGGTTTCTAAAGGACCGAAGGCTGTGTTCATCCATGAAGGTTGTAATACATCATTGTTTTTTAGGCACCAAAAATTCACTCTGGTCAGCCAGTAAAATACCTTCAACAATTTGCACCATTCCAATGCCTCTAAGGGAAAAGCTATACATTTTAGGGTTATAACTCCCAAAAGAGGGCCTGGTTTCACCCAAGAATGGCTGCTCACATTAATAATTTCAAATATTCTATCTACATGAGATGATGGTTATTAACTCAACCTATTGCTGTAATCATTTCATGACATATGTGAATCAAGCCATCATGCTATCTACCTTAAACTTACACAGTGACATATGTAATTATTTCTCAATTAAACTGGAAAAAAAAGAAACCATTAAGCTCAGGATGGGTAGAGGAAATGTTGCTGATGAACCCAAACAGAGCAAATGTTGAAGAAATAAGAAATTAAAATGTAAAAGAAAAATCTGAAGCTAGTCCCCAATAGCCATATGCATCTTAATTTGCAAGCAAGTGTGCCCTTTGAATGAATCCTTTCTGTGATTTGATCTCTATTTTCCCAAGTTTGAGATGGAGGATAATGATGACTTTCGTTTAAGGAATGTATTGAGCACAGGCAGCAGATTGGGTACTGAGTGGTACCAGGGACACAAAAGTGATCAAAAGATACCATCCTTGGAGCGCCTGGGTGGCTCAGTAGTTAAGTGTCTGCCTTCGGCTCAGGTCATGATCCCAGGGTCCTGGGATTGAGCCCCACATTGGGCTCCCTGCTCCGCAGGAAGCCTGCTTCTCCCTCTCCCACTCTCCCTCCTTGTGTTCCCCCTCTCGCTGTGTCTCTCTGTCAAATAAGTAAATAAAATCTTTAAAAAAAAAAAGATACCATCCTTACCATTGATGACTTTGCAAATAATTGTAGTACCCTATGGTAAATGCGACACTAGAGATGTTCACAGGATGAGGGCAGCTTGGCCAACTAAGAAGGGATTGCAGGTGGATCTTACAGTCATGCACTGTGAAATCAACCAAGAGCTGGGCATGCATTATGTGTTTCCTGCTGTTCTCTGAACACACCTAGCGTGCTTTCACTACAGAACCTTTGCACATTTGATTTTTTTTCTTCGCCCAGATTACTTTTCCCCCAAATATCCTTATGGATCTCTCCCTTACTTTATCCAACATCCACATTCAAATGCTATTTTATCAGAGTAGGTCTTCCCCTGACCATCCCATATAGAAGACTACCCTCAGTACATTTACTTTCTATTCCATACCTGGCTCTGTTTTTTTCATTATATTTATCACCTCTGACATATTATATGTTTGTTTGTTTTTATCTGTCATCTTTTGACACGCACACACACACACACACACACACACACACGATTGTTAAAATTAGGAAAGCAGGGACCTAGTATTTTTTTTTCCCTTACTTCTATGTCCCCAGTACCTGGAACACTGTTTGCCACAGAGTAGACATGCAGTAAATACAAATTATAAATGTGTGAATGGGCTAAGATGCCTGGATGGTTCAAACTTGATCCCTTCATTAATATTGCACCGTTTGTTTGGGAAGAAGAATAGTCCAACAAAATAGAAGAAAATGTGGTTGCTGGTTTAATTAAAATGTGTGTAAAGTGCTACTAGAACTTGGAAGAGAAAGCTATTCATTTCCTCTCTGTGGAGAGACAGTGAGGAAGGAAGTGAAAGCTCAGAGGAGGTCACATTTCACCTGGATCTTGAAAGACAAATAAAAGTTTGCCAGGCAAAATGGGGATTAAGAGTAGCAGTGTCTGTGTGTGCATTACCCATATCCTGAGCTCACTGTCCACTATATGGTTCCAGTTGCTTATTGCATGCACATAGAGCTCTGGGCCTGAGGCTTTCTCTTGGAAGTGTGCTAGGCAGGCTGTGGAACTGCTGACAAGCTAGCGCCCAGAAGTTGCCCTCAGCCTATGGTGGGTGGGCGTTGGAAGAGAGAGGCCCCAACTTTGTTGCCCCTCCATTGGAACAACTTGGAGGTATACTTTATGCTGTTTGTCCGAAGTCTCTGAGAGGGCTGGGTCCCTCTCATCCATGGTAATATGCTTGGTAACACATTCTTTATTGACTTTCTTTCCTTCCCCACCTCACTTCCACACTTCCCTTCAGTGTTTCCTGAGGTCACTTCCCAAACAATTTCCTTTTGAATTCTTGCCTCAAGGCTACTTCTGGGAGAACTACCAAAGGCAGTCATGGTCCCAGAAGCAGCAGGAATGTGGACAAAGGGGGCTGGACTGCACCCTGCACACCTGGGAGACAGAGAGACCAGAGCAAGAGGTACAATAGGGGCTGGTCGGCAGCTCGACTGTGAGATGTGTCTACACATCAGGTTGAATAGCAGCAAGATTATGCTGACAAGCACATGGAAAATCAGCTTGGAGCCAGCATTTCCTTCTTCCTCAGCCACAGCTTTTAGATGCTGACTTAGACTTTCAGTTTTTCATCATTCTGTTTGCTGCCCTTTCAGTCCAGATTTTTCCTTCTCTCTGTCACTGGAAGAGAAATGATACCCCTGCTGTGGGAACCAAATCTCTTTTGCGTGGAGTGGGCCTTGGGAAAATGCTCTTTGGGCAGAGAGTACCCAACATAGAAATGCCACCTGGTAACATATGATGGCCCCAGGGCAGATACTCGCTGGCGGGCGGGTTCGACGAGGGGGTGGGCTAGGCAAAGGGAAGGAAGAAAAATAAGTACAGGAAATGGGGGACATAGATGTGAACTATTAGTTCCTTTGGAGTTGCATGTTCACATCAGGCATCATTGTCATTTCAGTGAAGTCTCCTTGTCTGAGTGGCCAATTGTTCTGAGAGATCATTAAACAGTACCCAAAGCAGGGACAATCAATAGAAGGGTTGCTTCTGAATGGGGATGACAAGAGTAGCAAGGGTTTTGAGATATAAATCCATTCTCATGATAGCTGTAAATCTTGCAAAGAGGGAGATGCCCAGACCTGGTGGTGCAGGTTCTCATGGCTCCCAGTGTGCCTTCCCTAGATAAGTGACCGGTGGGCCTTTGTCTCATCCAGTAGGCTGAGAGGAAATTGAGCTGCCAAGCCATATGAAGCTCCCGCTAGAGATTTGGAAGAAGACGAATGGTACTTAAGTAACAAGAAGACCGTGAAATCAAACCATTAAAAAACAATTTCAAGTCCAGTCAACTTCTCTCACCTTCTTTTCACTGTGATGAAACCCCTAGAAGTCATTGGATGGCTCCTTTGATCTTGCTCAAGTGGGTGTGATGACTTTCTCACCACTTTCCATTGGGGCATACAGGTGCTCCCTGCATTGGGGAAATGCTGCCTTTGGGAGAGGGTGGGGAAAGGAGAGGTTCCTCCACCCCCTAACCCCCATTTATCTTGTTGTTTTCCAGCCTGGGGACAAAGCTGGGGTTCTTGGAGTTGAAGTCACCAAGGTTGTCTACAGGCATTCCTAGGAGAGAGTCTCACTAGGTTTATTGTTCTCTCATTTTAAGTTAAGTTCTTTCATCCCATCTGAGATCTCTGTCACTTTCTACCCCAGAGGGCTAGACATCCTGAATGGACTTGTGTGGGTTTTCGGCCCATAAAACAGGGTGACTTTAAATCTGGTGGTGGTAATGGTGACGGTGGTGGTGTCACCTAGGATGACACAAATCTCTCCTGCTCCAAAGTCCCAACCTCTATTTTGCAGTTTTTAATTTAAAAATTAATTATATAAATTACAGAGAAATGAATTCGCCTTGTGAAAAATTAAATCAAAACCCTTTGGATAAGATTAAAGGCCACTTTGACCAACAGTACGCCCAGCCCAAAGAGGTAACAGCTATTCTAGGAAGATGTATACCCCTCTTGTCCTTTTTCTATTCATTAACATACATGTTAATGCATGTATGTCCCCACAGAAAATATAAAGAATGTGTGTTTAAATATATTAAAGTGGTAATATTTTATATATTACACTGCAACTTATTTTTCCATTTGACACAGTCCTCTAGATTGGTAGGACTAAATTCAGAAGCTACCTCTCTGGTCACATAGCTGGGAGGGCATGAAGGATGCTGGAACTCAGCCCATCTCTGCTAGGTTAGCCCAAAGGGAGGGCTGCTTTTCTCTATCTGGTTTACCCAGAGGGGGCTATCTTTCTCTAATTAATATGAAGATATGGTATGTGATGTGGTGGTCCTGGATGGATTTTTATGCTCTATTTAATTGATGGTAGTATTCCACAGTGTGGATAGACTGCATTTTATGTATCCATCCCCATGGTTAGACACTTAAGTCGTTTCTAATTTCTCAACAATTGTAGGCAATGCTGCCATGAACAGTCTTGTATATGTCTTTGTGTCCACTTGTGTAGCTGTTTCTCTAGAGAGGTATGGGGATTGCTGAATCATAGAGATGCACGTTTTAAATTCTATTAGACAATGCTAGCTTGTCCTCTGAAGGGCCCTACCAATATGCAATCCCACCAGCAGTGTACAAGAGTGCCCATTTCCATCATCTTCACCAACATTTGATACTGCCAGACTTGGATGTTTCCTAATTTTCTTCTCCTCCTCCTCCTCCTTCTTCTTCTTTTTAAGATTTTATTTATTTATTTAAGAGAGACAGAGTGAGAGAGAGAGAGTACAGGGGACAAGGGGCAGAGGCAGAGGGAGAACCAGACTCCCTGCTCAGCAGGGAACCTCATGTGGGCTCAATCCCAGGACCCTGAGATCATGACCTGAGCCGAAGGCTGATGCTTAACCGACTGAGCCACCCAGCCGCCCCATTTCTTCCCCTTCTTAACGTGCATCTGGTCAACCCTGCTGTTCTGAGGTTCTAGCTCTCTAGTTCTGGTCTGAAGAGGAGTAACAATTTCACTTCAAAAAGGCACTGTTGCCCCCATCAGAGTTAGGCACTATTTGGTTTGGTTGAAATGTTTTACTGTGAGTGCACACACTCAGACATGAATCATTTGAGGAGGTAATGGGTAGGTACATATTATATTGCTCCAATAATTTATATCACATTCATTTCTGTGTTTTCATGGGTAGGGCCAGGTGATGGAGAAAGAACCTTTTGGTCTTTACCAGGTACTGAACATTTCTCAGATGAATCAGTCCCACTTTCACCTCAGTGGTCACTTCCCTCTTGGTCTTCAGGCCACACCTTCCTCATTCATTCAACAAGTATCTACTGAGCACCTACAATGTCTCCTTTTGGAAGGAGTGAGAGTGGAATATGCAGGGTAGTGGAAAATGCTGTTATGAGCTCTCCTGGTCTGTTCAGTGTTTGAGATGATAGAAAAGTTCTGCAAAATCTGTGCTGTCCAATATGGACAAACCCCCAAGTGCCTTGGAGGAAGCAATACAATGCTGGGGACTTTGCAGCAAACACTCCAGAATTCAATCCTCTCTATCCTTTCTTTGAGGCCTCAGTCTCTTTATTTGTAGAGAATTGGTTTGAGGATCAAAGGATGTAGAATGTCTATACCTGGCACAGGGCCTGGCCCACTGTAGATTCCAATTCCCCTATGTGTGTCCTCTTGGTTCTCAGGATTCCCAATAGGCTTTGGTCAAGTAAAAGTCTCCCCCCGGAGGAGGTGGGACTCAGGGAGCAGAGCCTATGCTTCTGGGAGGGGCAGACTGAAGAGGCCACCTCCCCCTTCAGAGGCTTCCTCAAGGCTCAGACTCAGATTCACCCAGGTGAGTCACACAAATTTATGGACACCACAAGTCAGATCACTCTCCTTGTGGGGATTTTCAATGGTGGGAATTTGCCTCCCCCACTACTGCCTACCTAGACAGGTGCTGGAATATAATAGGTGCTCAGTAAACAATTGTGGGTGGATTAATCACCCAAAGTCGTCACAGTTGAGCAGAAGCCAGGAGCTAGGAGTTTTGGCCTCCCTGCCTCCCCTGGCCCAGCTCTGCCTCTCCAGGAAAATGCCAGGACTCCAGGGTGGCAAGCTACAGTCTGACTCTCAGCTTTGCTGCTGCCAGGCTCTGTGATCTTAGCAAGTGTTGACTCTGCTTGGTGTCTTGGTTTCCCTATTTGTCCCTGGGTGCCCTCAAATCCTGTGACCTGAATACACATGGACTGCATTTGCTGGGCAGGTCCTGAGGCTGGCATTGGGGTCCCATACACATTTCTCCTCAGGTTGGGGTTTGTCCAGGCCGGTCACTCTCCTGCTGCCCCTGCCCCCTCTCTGTACAGCAGGAGTTAACGTTTGGCTTCCTGCCACTCCAGCAACAGGCGGGCGGTGTTCTCCTTCCCTTCCCTGACCTCACCCAGCAAGCAGTCCAGAGGCGGTCAGAGCAAACAGGACTTGCTCGACCTGGCCAGGAAATCCAGAACAAAAGAGGGCTTCTTGAATCAGCTGTTTCCTTTTGTCAGAAGATAAATTGTGAGCAATAACCTTTAAAAAAAAAAAAAAACTGGAACAGAGGAGAAAAAAAGTAAGTCATATATACTTTGATGAAATTAAGGCATTCATTTATTTTTCATCCAGCGAGCATGTGAATATTATGACAGGTGTGTGGAACTCTGGCTGTGTAATGGTGCCCTGGACATGGAGCGTGACCTAGGAGGGGTCACGCTTTAGTGGAGATTAGAAGTAGGAACCAGGGCAGATTACCATATAGTATGACTAGGGGTCACTGACTTTGCCTTTTTCATTACTGTGTCCCACTGTTTAGATTTCAGCTAGGTGGTGATATGTATTCTTTATATATTGTGCTCATAAATACATATATATATATAGTGATAAATCAAATTGGGTTAATGGTCAGCAAATATCCATTCTTCGGTATTAACCTATGTGTGTACATATGTACACAGTTGGTGCTTAATAATGATTTGTTGAGTAAATGAATGAGTGAATAAGGATGGGATTTTTGGGGAGCCCCTAGAAGGGGACCCTAATCCTGTAACCAAGAAATGACAGAGAGGCCAGAAGTCTTGGAAAAAAGGGTAGAAGTGAGTAAGGGAGATGAAGTGAGGTGGGGTAGGTAGGGGAATGATTAGGGGTTGAGAAGGGGTTGGGGCTCGCATACCCAAGATGCAGCACACAGTTGAGGATGAAGGCCTTGGGTAGGTTCAACCATATAAAGTCACCAATAACTGGCCATTTTTGACTAAGAAAAACAACAACCAAATAGAGTTGAACCAGATGCTTCAAACATCCTGAACAGTTAGGGACAAGAGCGTGTGGGGCCTTATGAGTTACATAAAAAGACTGAATTTTCTCCTGAGAGCATGGAGAGGCAATGAGGTTTTACTTTTTCTTTTCCTTAAAATAAGACCATTTTGGGGGGGGGGTATGGCTATGTAACTTACATATGTCATTATTTTAAAAAATTCATATTATAACAACAGTATTAAGAAAGAGGATAATAATCATCTTTGCTGTCACTACCCAGATAACCATAGTCACTTTGAACTGACATGTCAGTCATAAAAATTTGGAATGCCTTTTCTGGACTGTTTGTTTTTTCTCCCCTCAAGTTGTATATATGAAGAGGAGTAGGGCATGAAGATACTCTTTAAAAGTTGCCAGTGGCCTTTGTGTCTAACGGAGGAGGCTGTAGGTTACCATGGAAAAATTCATTTTTGTTTTGTGAGCAATCAGAGTGGGAGAATGGCAGTAGCTGGACTTTTCTGGGGCCTCGCTGCTGTATCCTTTCACATACGCCTCTTGTGAGGCTGCTAGGGACAAGCTGGGCACATTTCTATGAGGCTCAAGGAGTTCCCTGGGATGCAGGGCATGGAGATCTAACATCTTCTCTAAGAAACCAAACCCAAACCAAAAACATTGGACATTTGAAAAATAGAGAAAAATCCGAAAATGAAAATGATCATCTGTAGTCCCAGCATGCAGAATCTCATTATTGACGTTTTTGGTATGTTTGCTCCCTCTTTTTTCTTTATATATTTTCACATATATAGTGATAAATTGAATTGGATTAATGGTCAGTAAATATTCACTTTCTGGTATTTGCATATGTGTGTACATATATAAATATAGATACATATGAAACATGTATATATAAATACATGTACATATCTACATATGAATTTTTGTTATGTATGTACGTATATAAATACACACACACACACAAAATAAACAGTATTGTTTTGTATTTCTCTCCCTCTGGCCACTTTATTTTAGAATTCTAGCTTGGAAATTCCCGAAGGGATCTTATTATCCTGAAATAATCCTTCACAACTCTTTGATGATATGCCCTTGACTCCAAGGAAGTCTTTCTTTCCCTAAAATTGGTGGGCTGAAGCTACTTTTGGTATCTCTTCAGAATCAGAGTCTCCTCCTTTTTGTGGTGTTAGGTTTCTTACCTAATTTACCAAGGGTAGGCATACCTGACATTTGTCAAGCGACAAGTCAAGTCCTGTAGCTTTTCGAAATGGTAAGTGGGACACACACAGCTTCTCTCTGCCTCTGTGGCTGGCTTTCATGGAATGTGGATGCACGGCCAGGATGTCCACGCAGAGCCCAGCCCTGCTGCCTAGAGTGGAGTGTGAACACCTGAAACTGATCAAGGGGATGGTTGTTCATTTGACAGACCCTGCGTCCCTCCCACCACCACCTCCCTCTTCCCGGAGCCCCCTCCCCTATGTTCCAGCCTGACTGCCTCTCCATCTTGGTTTTGTGGGGTGGGGTAGGGAAACTTCTACCACAGGCCCCACCTTCCAAACCCAAATCCTCTGGGTTGGCCAGGAGAGCCAAAACGAATAGAGACTTGTGACATTTCACTGATGTGCTGAGCACTGAATCCATTTTATCTTGGCTTCCCTGTTTCTCTTGGGGACAGACTTCAGCCGCTGGTGATGATTTCAGTGCAAGATGGTAAAACCCTTCTTTAAATCTCCTTCGGTTTTCTGACTTTCTCTAAGGGCGTTTAACTTTTGCAGTTTTAGAGAGGAATTCTCTTTCTGAACCTACTCATTTTGCTTATCCTCTCCCTCCCAGTGGCTTGTCCTGGGCTCCCAGTGTTGTCCCTTTCCCTGGCTGTCCCCAGAAGTGCAGGGTGACACCTGCAGTTTCAGACCTCACTGCCCAGCCACCAGGGTTCTGTGGGTTTCCTTGAAGTCCCCTCGGTTGTTGTGTGTTCCTTTTCTATTGTCTTGGGCTTCAACCTCTTCCTCTGTCTTCTCACATTCATTTTATTAGCTTGAAGAAATTCAGGATTCCTGTCGTCTGGCAATCAGAACTAGAGTTTTGATAATGACACCTTTTTTGTTTATTGTCTCTTTTTTCTCTACTACTTTCCATAACAAACCTTCCAGGTGCATGACAAAGACCTTGTCCTCTTCTTATATAATATTAATAACCACTCAAAATCATGGTAAAACAATGACAATAATACTAGCTTACGTTTATTGGGTGCTTACCATGTAGCAGGTGCTATTTGATGTGCTTTACAGATATGATCTCTTTTGACCCTAATGACAATCCCCACTCTACAGGTGAGAAAAATTAGGCACAAAAAAATTTAAGTAACTTGCGAAGTGCTAGAACCAACGTATGAACCCAGTTGCTATCCTAGATTAAGAGCCATGGGAATATACCGTGTTTAGAAATATTCGCATATCTCGTTGGCCCCCTTCCCAAAGCCTGCTTAAGTGGTCCTGGACATTCAGACATGGTTACCGAAACACTGTTTGTCTGGAGGACATGAATTGTTGCATATGTCCTTTTGAAGGCTCTGTGTTCAGACTCTTTTTTTTGGTTGTTACTGTCTACACTGGCTGCAGCTGTTCCTATAGGGTCTCAGGGTCATGTTTTATTGGGATTCATTGTCCCCTCCTTGGGCCCTAGCAGCACTTTCTGAGACACGTTTCTGACCGTAGCCCCTCCAGTATGTTCCTGATGCCTTTGCCTGGCCTTTGCATGATTCTGTGACATGCTCAGGGCCCCGGCTGAAGGGAGGAAACTGCATGCATCAGCTGGGGACTGACCCTCTGCTTCAAAGGGGCATCTGTGAGACAGGCATAGCCGTCAACTTGCAGATCCCTGGAGCAGCTATGAAGGTCCCTAGTCCCGGACATGAGTGTCACGTTCCCGCAGGCATACCTTGCCCCCAGGTACTTCCCCCAACGTGCTCCCTTGAGTCAATGTGCCTGGGTTTCCCACAGCCTTTTTGACCCCAGTGATACTAGGGGGTGCACTGGGGCCAGGCTGTTAGGATCGGTCTGCCTAAATGGCCCTATCTATAATTTCACGGTCATTTTGACTGATATACATGACAATGGTGGAAAAAGTAATCCTACATGCAGGATGGCTCTGGTGGGGTGGGTTGGCCTGTGGCAGAGTGTGGGTTATGGTTGTTGTGAGGCTTCACTAGAATTTACACAGACCCAGCACCCTGTACCAGAGTCCCAGGCCTCCTGGAAATAAGAGGATTTCCTAAAAGTAACAGTATTGCCAGGGGTCCCGTGTGTGCTGTGGGACCACTCCTTCCCTCCTTCCAGTAACTGGATGGGTTAGGAGAGAATGGTGTCCCACCTGCTGGAATTGGGAACCAGAGATGAGGAAGTAGAGGGTGAAAAACTCCCACTGATGGTGGAGGAAGAGCTGATATGAGGGTTTGGGTTAGTGGTACCTGAAGGGGATGTGAAGACATGATCAGCAGCATGGAAGTGGTAGGTCCCAGAGGCCCCCGGCCTCACCAAGGGGAGCTGGGGCCAAGGCGCTCAGACGGCAGCTGATAGGCTATGCCAGAAGGTCTTCTAATGGCAAGATAACTCTGGCAAAGTGCCTCACCTCACTTAGGACATTTATTTATTCGTTTGTTTGTTTGTTTAATTTATTTTTTAAAGATTCTATTTATTTATTTGAGAGAGAGAGAGAGAGAAAGGATGAGAGGGGGGAGGGTCAGAGGGAGAAGCAGACTCCCTGGGCACCCCTCTTAGGAAATTTGAAAATCATATTAGTAAAGATGAAAACAACTTAATGAAAATGACACCCTCATACTCTGCTGGGGGGAAGCATGAATTAACACTGGTCCGCAGTCCTTTACCTGAAACCCATGGGGCCAGAAGTACATTGGAATTTAGAATTTTTCAGATTTTTGAAGAACAATATGATGTATAAATTGTATATTTTATAACACTCCCTGCAGAACCAGGGAGATACACACATTTATGAGTCTGCCTGAAATGTACAAACATTCATACTTAGTGGGATAAATAAAGACTGTCAAATAGCCTGTGTCCATTCAGGTCAGGGTCTGACACCAAATGAGTTTAGATATTCAACTTGTGAAAGCAAGTTTTTAGAGTTTTGTGGATAAGGGATTAGAGACCTTGTAACCTTTCTGCAGGGCATTTTGACAATACGTATTAAGAGTCTTAAAATATACACGCCCTTTCACCCAGCAACTTTACTTCTAGGACTTAGTTCTAAGGAAATAATCATGATTACAAGCAACAATCTAGCAATAAGGATGTTCATTACTGCATTGCTTTTGTTTGAAAAAAAAATGAAAGAAAAGGAGAAACAATCTAAAAGTCTACCAATACGGGATTGATATTTTTTCTTTAAAGATTTATTTATTTATTTTTAGAGGGAGAGAGCATGTACGAGTTGGGGGGGAGGGGCAGAAGAAGAGAGAATCTTAAGCAGACTTAGTGCTGAGTGGGGAGCCCGAGGCAGGGCTCGATCTAACGACCCTGAGATTGAAACCTCAGCCAAAACCAAGAGTCAGACACTGAACGTACTGCACCACCCAGGGGCCCCAGGGGAACTGTTTAAGTAAATATAGTACATCCATGCAATGGAATATGAGGTGATCTTTAAAACTGTAATGTTTGCTTGTTGACTTGGAAAGATGTGCACGATTTATTACTTGGCGACAGATTTTAGCTATGAGTACAGTCTTATTTGTGTAATGAAACCTCAAAGAGTAGACACACACCAGCAGGGTTATCTCCAGGGCTTCGCAGGATTTTTATTTCTTTACTGGTAATGTGGATTTTCTCATTTCTCTCTTCTAAGTTCGAAAAGCAATACTTTCAAACTTTCAAAGAATTCAGCTGTATCTAAGCTAAAACAAGACTTCTGCTCCTCTCACCCTTTCTTAACCCCTTAAAGGTAACCCATATCCATGGGTGGGTATCTTTCCAGACCCTCTTCCCTATAAATGCAGAAAAACTTTTTAAAAAAGATTTTATTTATTTATTTGACAGAGAGAGACACAGCGAGAGAGGGAACACAAGCAGGGAGCCCGATGGGGGGCTCGATCCCAGGACCCTGGGATCATGACCTGAGCAGAAGGCAGACGCTTAACGACTGAGCCACCCAGGCACCCTGCATAAAAACTTTTAAAGTAATTCTTCCATCCATGGAGTCATACCATGGATACTCTTCTTTGCCTTCCTCTTTCACTTGACACTATCATTAACCTCCTTCCATGCTGCAACGGTGTAGTTTTTTCTTTTATTGAAGCATGGTTGACACATAATGTTACATTAGTTTCAGGTATACAACACAGTGACTCAAGAACTCTATATATGTGGGAGGGGGGAAAGATGGCGGAGGAGTAGGGGACCCTATTTCAACTGGTCCCCGGAATTGAGCTGGATATCTACCAGACCACTCTGAGCACCCACGAAACCAGCCTGAGATGTAAGAAGATCTGGATCTCTACAAACAGAATATCGCAGGCAGTTGGTTTTGAGGTAGGAAGCGGAGAGCCGTGATCCTGCCGGCAGATATCGGAGGATAAACGGCAGCGGGAGGATGCCTGGCCGTGGGGATCCTACACCGCCAGTGAGTGACAGCCTCGCGCGCTGCGGACGGGGCACAGACTCGCAGACGGGTAGCGTCGGGAAAGGACTTTAGGGCAGCCCCCGGGGTGGAAAACCAGACCGGCGGGGTCGTGCGCACGCGAGCCGCAGCCCCCCCCCCCGACAGAAACCGGAGCGACGGTCGCGCGCAGGCGAACTGCAGCCTCCGAGACGGAAACCCGGTGCGCCCGGGTCCCGCCGGTGAACTGCAACCCCCGGGGGTGGAAACCCCCAGCGGCGGAGTCGCGCGCATGCGAACTGCAGTCCCTGGGACAGAACCCCAAGCAGTGGAGTCGCGTGTGTGTGCGCGCATGCGCGAACTGGGAGCGGCTGGCGGGTTTAGAAGCACAAAGGGCAGAGTCGCGCCCCGACCTGGAGGCAGGACTGGGAGCGCTGCGGAGGGGCACACAACCCAGGATGCTGCAGTTTATAGCAGCACGGACAGAAACGGAGACGGTGTGGCCCGGAGAGCTCACTGAAGAACAGACTGAGGTCTCTCTGCTCTGAGGCAGAGGGTTGGAAACGGTCTCTTCTGCTCTGACTCGTGGAAGAGACGCGGAAAGCCGCCAGGGAAAGGCGCCAGAGAACAAAAGCCCCAAAGACTGATTCCCGCTGAGCCCATCCCCCGCCACAGGGGCGCAGGGCAACTCCGCCCAAACAGGGCTGCCTGAGTAACAGCGCGGCAGGCCCCTCCTGCAGAAGACAGGCTGGGAAAACAAGAGGCCAGCAACCCTAAGGTCCCAAGAAAACAGGTGCATCGTGCTTGGGTTCTGGTCAATAATTTGGACTCTATACATTCCCTCAAACACCCATCAACAGAATGACTAGGAGGAGGAGCCCCCAAAACAGAAAAGACTCAGAGGTTATGACTTATGCTGCAGATTTACAAATGGATGCAGATATAACCAAGATGTCAGAGATGGAATTCAGTCTAGCAATTGTGAAGACAATGGCTAGAATGGAGAAATCAATTAATGGCAACATAGAGTCTCTAAGGGCAGAAATAAAAGGTGAATTGGCAGAACTTAAAAATGCTATCAATGAGATCCAATCCAATCTAGATAATCTAAAAGCTAGGGTAACTGAGGCAGAAGAGAGAATAAGCAATCTGGAAGACAATATAATAGATAAAAAGGGAAAAGAGGAGGCCAGGGAAAAACAACTCAGAATCCATGAAAATAGAATCAGAGAAGTAAGTGACACCATGAGGTGTTCCAATGTCAGAATCATTGGAATCCCGGAGGGAGTGGAGAGAGAGAGAGGGCTAGAAGATGTATTTGAGCAAATCGTAGCTGAGAACTTCCCTAATCTGGGGAATGAAACAAACATTTGAGTCCTAGAGGCAGAGAGGACCCCTCCTAAGATCAAGGAAAACAGGCCAACACCCCGGCATGTAATAGTAAAACTTGCAAATCTTAGAACCAAGGAAACCATCTTAAGGGCAGTTAGGGGGAAGAGATTCCTTATGTACAGAGGGAGGAACATCAGAATAACGTCAGACCTATCCACAGAGACCTGGCAAGCCAGAAAGGCCTGGCAAGACATATTCAGGGTACTAAATGAGAAGAACATGCAGCCAAGAATACTTTATCTGGCAAGGCTTTCATTTAGAATGGATGGAGAGATGCAGAGCTTCCACGACCGGCAGAAGTTGAAAGAATATGTGACCACTAAGCCGGCCCTGCAAGAAATATTAAGGGGGGTTCTATAAAAGGAGAAAGACCCCAAGAGTGATCTACAACAGAAATTTACAGGGACAATCTATAAAAACAACGTCTTCACAGGCAACATGATGACAATTAATTCATATCTTTCAATAATCACTCTCAACATGAATGGCCTAAACGCTCCCATAAAACGGCACAGGGTTGCAGATTGGATAAAAAGACAGGACCCATCCATATGCTGTCTACAAGAGACTCATTTTGAACCTAGAGATACATCCAGACTGAAAGTGAAGGGATGGAGATCTATCTTCCATGCCAGCGGACCTCAAAAGAAAGCTGGGGTAGCAATTCTTGTATCAGACAAATTAGATTTTAAACTAAAGTCTGTAATAAGAGACACAGAAGGACACTATATCATTCTTAAAGGGTCTATCCAACAAGAAGATCTAACAATTGTAAATATCTATGCCCCCAACATGGGAGCAGCCATCTACATAAGCCAACTGTTAACCAAAATAAAGAGTCATATTGATAACAATATGTTAATTGTAGGAGACCTCAATACTCCACTCTCAGCAATGGACAGATCATCTAAGCAGAAAATCAACAAGGAAACAAGAGCTTTGAATGATACATTGGACCAGATGGACCTCATAGATATTTATAGAACATTCCACCCTAAAACAACAGAATACTCATTCTTCTCGAGCGCACATGGAACTTTCTCCAGAATAGACCATATACTGGGTCACAAATCAGGTCTCAACCGATACCAAAAGATTGAGATTATTCCCTGCATATTCTCAGACCACAATGCTCTAAAACTGGAACTCAATCACAAGAAAAAATTTGGCAGAAATTCAAACACTTGGAAGCTAAAGACCACTCTGCTCAAGAATGTTTGGGTCAACCAAGAAATCAAAGAAGAACTTAAACAATTCATGGAAATCAATGAGAACGAAAACACATCGGTCCAAAACCTATGGGATACTGCAAAGGCGGTCCTAAGGGGGAAATACATAGCCATCCAGGCCTCACTCAAAAAAATAGAAAAATCCCGAATTCACCAACTAACTCTACACCTTAAAGAACTAGAGAAAAAGCAACAAACGACGCCTAAGCCACGCATTAGAAGAGAAATAATTAAAATTAGAGCAGAAATCAATGAATTAGAAACCAGAAACACAGTAGATCAGATCAACGAAACTAGGAGTTGGTTCTTTGAAAGAATTAATAAGATTGATAAACCACTGGCCAGACTTATCCAAAAGAAGAGAGAAAGGACCCAAATTAATAAAATTATGAACAAAAGGGGAGAGATCACGACTAACACCAAGGAAATAGAAACAATTATTAGAAATTATTATCAACAACTATATGCCAATAAACTGAGCAATCTGGATGAAATGGAGGCCTTCCTGGAAACCTATAAGCTGCCAAGACTGAAACAGGAAGAAATTGACAACCTGAATAGGCCAATAACCAGTAACAAGATTGAAGCAGTGATCAAAAACCTCCCAAAAAACAAGAGTCCAGGGCCTGATGGATTCCCTGGGGAATTCTACCAAACATTCAAAGAAGAAATAATACCTATTCTACTGAAGCTGTTTCAAAAAACAGAAACAGAAGGAAAACTTCCAAACTCATTCTATGAGGCCAGCATTACCTTAATCCCCAAACCAGGAAAAGACCCCATCAAAAAGGCGAATTTCAGACCTATATCCCTGTTGAATATGGATTCCAAAATCCTCAACAAAATCCTAGCTAATGGTACCCAACAATACATTAAAAGGATCAACCACCACGACCAAGTGGGATTTATCCCCGGGATGCAAGGGTGGTTCAACATTCGCAAATCAATCAATGTGATAGAACACATTAATAAGAGGAGGGAGAAGAACCATATGGTCCTCTCAATTGATGCAGAAAAAGCATTTGACAAAATACAACACCCTTTCCTGATTAAAACTCTCCAGAGTATAGGGATAGAGGGAACATTCCTCAAGCTCATAAAATCCATCTATGAAAAACCCACAGCAAATATCATCCTCAATGGGGAAAAGCTGAGAGCCTTTCCCTTAAGATCAGGAACACGTCAAGGGTGCCCACTCTCACCACTCTTGTTCAACATAGTACTAGATGTCCTAGCAACAGCAATTAGACAACAAAAAGAAATAAAAGGTATTCAAATTGGCAAAGAAGAAGCCAAACTCTCTCTTTTCGCAGACGACATGATACTTTATGTGGAAAACCCAAAAGACTCCACCCCCAAATTACTAGAACTCATCCAGCAATTCAGTAATGTGGCAGGATACAAAATCAATGCACAGAAATCAGTTGCTTTCTTATACACTAACAACGCAACTGTAGAAAGAGAAATTAAAGAAACAATTCCATTTACAATAGCATCAAAAACCATAAGATACCTCGGAATAAACCTAACCAAAGAGGTAAAGGATCTATACTCTAGGAACTACAAAACACTCATGAAAGAAATTGAAGAAGACACAAAAAGATGGAAAAATATTCCATGCTCATGGATCGGAAGAATAAACATTGTTAAAATGTCTATGCTACCCAGAGCAATCTATACCTTCAATGCCATCCCGATCAAAATTCCAATGACATTTTTCAAAGCGCTGGAACAAGCAATCCTAAAATTTGTATGGAATCAGAAAAGACCCTGAATTGCCAAGGAGATGTTGAAAAAGAAAAACAAAGCTGGGGGCATCACGTTGCCCGATTTCAAGCTATATTACAAAGCAGTGATCACCAAGACAGCATGGTACTGGCACAAAAACAGACATACAGACCAATGGAACAGAATAGAGAACCCAGATATGGACCCTCAACTCTATGGTCAAATAATCTTTGACAAAGCAGGAAAAAACATGCAATGGAAAAAAGACAGTCTCTTCAATAAATGGTGCTGGGAAAATTGGACAGCCACATGCAGAAGAATGAAACTCAACCATTCTCTAACACCATTCACAAAGATAAACTTAAAGTGGGTGAAAGAACTCAATGTGAGACAGGAATCCATCAAAATCCTAGAGGAGAACATAGGCAGTAACCTCTTTGACATTGGCCACAGCAACTTCTTTCAAGATACATCTCCAAAAGCTAGGGAAACAAAAGCAAAAATGAACTTTTGGGACTTCATCAAGATAAAAAGCTTCTGCACAGCAAAGGAAATAGTCAACAAAACAAAGAGGCAACCCACAGAATGGGAGAAGATATTTGCAAATGACACTACAGATAAAGGGCTGGTATCCAAAATCTATAAAGAACTTCTCAAACTCAACACCCAAAAAACAAATAATCAAGTCAAAAAGTGGGCAGAAGAGATGAACAGACACTTCTCTGAAGAGGACACACAAATGGCTAACAGACACATGAAAAAATGTTCATCATCATTAGCCATCAGGGAAATCCAAATCAAAACCACACTGAGATACCACCTTACACCAGTTAGAATGGCAAAAATGGACAGGGAAAGAAACAACAAATGTTGGAGAGGTTGTGGAGAAAGGGGAACCCTCTTACACTGTTGGTGGGAATGCAAGTTGGTACAGCCACTTTGGAAAACAGTGTGGAGGTGCCTCAAAAATTTAAAAATAGAGCTACCCTATGACCCAGCAATTGCACTACTGGGTATTTACCCCAAAGACACAGATGTAGTGAAAAGAAGGGCCATATGCACCCCAATGTTCATAGCAGCAATGTCCGCAATAGCCAAACTGTGGAAAGAGCTGAGATGCCCTTCAACAGATGAATGGATAAAGAAGATGTGGTCCATATATACAATGGAATATTACTCAGCCATCAGAAAAGATGAATACCCAACTTTTATATCAACGTGGATGGGACTGGAGGAGATTATGCTAAGTGAAATAAGTCAAGCAGAGAAAGTCAATTATCATATGGTTTCACTTATTTGTGGAACATAAGGAATAACATGGAGGACATTAGGAGAAGGAAGGGAAAAATGGGCGGGGGGAATTGGAGGGAGAGATGAACCATGAGAGACTATGGACCTGAGAAACAAACAGGGTTTTAGAGGGGAGGGGGGAGGGGGGATTGGTTAGCCCGGTGATGGGTATTAAGGAGGGCACGTACTGCATGGAGCACTGGGTGTTATACGAAAACAATGGATCGTGGATCACTACATCAAAAACTAATGATGTATTGTATGGTGACTAACATAACATAATAAAATTAAAAACTACAAAAAAAAAAAAAAAGAATTCTATATATGTTATCCTGTGCTCACAAGTGTAGCTCCCATCTGTCACCATACAGTATGAGTACAATACCATTGACTAGATTCTCTATGCTGTGCCTTTCATCCTGCAAGGGTGAACTTTAATTTACTCAACCCTTTCCACCTCCTTGGACACTTAAGTACTTTCTATTTATTTACTATCTCAAACAATGTTGCAAAGAACATTCTATTTATTTACTATCTCAAACAATGTTGCAAAGAACATTCTTGTGCCTGTGTTCTTGTGGGCATGGGCCTGCATTTTTGTAGAGGAGTTCTGAGTTTTCATTTCTCTGTAATGAACGTGTGTTATTTCGATTATTAAAAA
Organism: Phoca vitulina; assembly: GCF_004348235.1. Taxonomy (NCBI): domain Eukaryota; kingdom Metazoa; phylum Chordata; class Mammalia; order Carnivora; family Phocidae; genus Phoca; species Phoca vitulina. The sequence continues at coordinate 43,341,014 of NW_022589713.1, forward strand.
TAGTCAACATATTAAAAGATTCCATTAGACTGTTTCTAATAGCCTGAAGGCACTCAGTGGGCCCATTTTTTCCCCTCAGGATAAATGAGCTATTCACTAGCACCACCTTGTAAATAAATACCACATATTTTGGGGCCACGCATAAGGTGGCTACAGTTGCCAAGCCTCGAGAGGGAGTGTGGGGTGGATTGTCCTTGATGGCTCTGGATGTTCACTTTTCACAGACTGGTGACCCAAAGGCCTTTCCTTGGCAGTTGGTGGTCGCTGACACTCCTGGCAAGGCTTCAGTTGCTGATCCCACGGGCTGATGGCCTCCTGCGGGGGGGGGGGGGTGGTGAGGTGGGCTGGCTTCTCTGGAGCTTGGACTTGGTGGATTTTCTGGAGATACAAGGGGCTGATAGCTCCAGAGTGGAGCTCCTAGTGTGTGTGTTTTGGGGGTGGGCAGAGAGAATGGGTCCTCATCCTGGACCCAAACCCTCCAGCCTTTCTCTTCCTCTTGCGCCTGCAAACTAGACACCACATTCCCTCAATGTTCAGATACCCACTTTTATTTTCCATTGCAGTGCTCCTGCAATGGGAGGTGGACCTTGAGTGTGGGAGTGTCCCTCCCCCGGCTCTTTCTGAAGCCTGTTATTAAATAGGGGGTGTGTCGTCCTACAGTTGGTGGGGTCCTGGAGTCAGGGAACATAGATGCTCCCCTCTTATTCCCCTTCATGTCCAGCCCCATCACCTGTATAGCTCTGCTGGCCCACCAGATCAGGGGCTGCAAAATCCCACCCCTTGTATGCAGAGAATGAAGCTGTCAAAATCTTTTCTTGAATTCAGACTGGACGCAAGTGCAAAGCAAAAGCCAAGCTTGTTATCTCTCTCCTGGGCTGCTTGGTGCCCATGCCTTCCCATAATGCTGCCTGAACCTTTCTGTGTAATTAGTGGGGGCATAATTAATACATGAGAGGAGGCTTTCTAACAGATCTGAGCCAGTGTGTCCTCTTAAAATAGGAAGGGAGGCAGAACCTTACAGGCTTCTACATGTCCACCTGAAATGTCCAGTCAGACAATCTCCTCATTGTCTCCAGCCACGTGCATTTATGTGCTTCTGGGATGGACCAGCCCGTGGAGCAAATCATGGGTTGAGGATGAGTTCTGGGTGCCTAGGGATGGGGGCGGGGGGCTTCAGTAACAAGCTGGGAAAACCGTGATAGTGTTACTATTTCAATATGAGCATCTTCACCAGGTGGATAATGGACAGTGAGAATGACTGGGGAAGACACTGAGTATTAAACAAGTATTTATGAAGCACCTACTGTGTGCCGGCACCGAGCCGCTGTTTTGTTTAATTCCGGAGATAAGGGTCAAGAGCTCTTCATTTACAGGCTGCTGCAGGTTTCCACAGTGGTGAGGTGACCCGCTGAAAGCCACGGTTAGAGATTCAGGTTTGTCTGGCTCCTGAAGCTTAAGGGAAAATCATTCTTACTGCAATCTAAAATTCCCTTGCTCTTTTCTTCAATCTTTCCCCACCAGTCCATCCAGCACAGCAGTGCTAGGATAAACTTTCTAGAAAGAGTCCTGGTGCCCATATTTCCTCCACGACTTGGCTCGTCCTTCCCTCTACAACCTCATCGCCTATAGATGGAAATGTGCTCCTCTTTCAAGGCTTTGCTTACGTGACGTGAAGATATTGGTCTCCATGTTCTCTGAAGTTGCTTCCAGGCCTACTGGTCATGGTCTTACGGTTGGAAGGGCCGACTCTTCCATAAATATTTTCCCAATTAATTTTATAAACTCCTGACCGCCAGTAGGCACAAAGCAGCACCCTTGTCCCCAACCAAATTTGCTTTTCTTCTTCTTTTTTGCTTATCCTAGTGACAATCCCCCCCTCAGTTGACCAAGCAGGGCCTGAGTCTCAACCTAGATACTTCTTTTCCCTTCCACCCTGATATCCCAGTCACTGATGCCCAAATAGCTCCTAACCCACCTCCAGCTTTCCAATCCCACAGTCAGAACCCTAGTTCATCACTTGTTTGGAATTGCTTGCCATCTGTCTTGTGTACCCTCATTTTTACCCTCCACTCTTTCCCATATCACATTCTTCACATTGCAGCCAAATGATCTTTCTAGAATATAAAGCTGAGCATGTCACTCTGCTATTTTAAACCCCTTCGATGGCTCCCTCACGCCCTCAAACTCCTTAACATAACTTACAAGGACTTCATCATCTGGCCACTGATATCTCTCCAGCTTTGTCTCCCTCTTCCCTCTTCCTGTCTTTCCCATACTGCTATACACCCCAGTCGTGTGGACCACTTAGAGTTTCACAAAAATACATGTGTGTGGAGGGGGCGACTGCGGCAACATTTTACGTAGTCACTGAGATCAGCTTTGAAGAAATGAAAGTTAATTTTTCTACAACTAAACTCAAATTATTACATGTCCTCTTCTCTATCCCCTCTCCCTCTGCCCTGCTCGTGCTCTCTCAAATAAATAAAATCTTTTAAAAAAATAAAGTGTACCATTTTAACCAGTTTTTTAAAAAGATTTATTTATTTATTTGAGAGAGAGAGAGCATGAGTGGGGGGGAGGGGCAGAGGGAGAAGCAGACCCCTGCTGAGCAGGGACCCCGATGTGGGGCTCGATCCCAGGACCTGGGCTCATGACCTGAGCCGAAGGCAGATGCTTAACCGACTGAGCCACCCGGTTAAAACTAGTTTTAAGTGTTCGGTTCAGTGGCATTAAGTCACTCACCTGGTTGTGCAACCATCAACATTACCCATCTCTAGAAGTTTTTCATTATCCCGAACAGAAACTCCATACCCTTCAAATAACTCTCCCTGCCCCCAGCGCCTGACAACCCCCATTTCCCTTCCTGCCTCTATGAATTGCACTGGTCAATACTCAGTGTTTTGGTGACTACTAGGCAACTTAGGGTTCCTTCCTATTCCTTCTCCCCTTTCTCCGGGGGGATTTAAGTTTCTAGGTGTCAAGGAAGATTCACAACCTTGCTACTCTGTTGGCATGAACATTGTCTGTGGTTCATGTCCTTGGTCCTTCTGTGGCTACTGGTTGACTGGTTCACATACCATTCATGTGTCCACACAGGCCTCACCAGTCCACTGGCCCTCTCAGCCCTTCTGCACACTGCCCCAGCTCCAGGAGTTCCAGATGCACACCCATTCCTCAGCCCAGGCCCCACTTTGAGGGCTAGGCCCCAGGGGCCTGAATCACCATTGCCTGTTTCAGGGTACTTGGATCTTCTCCAGGACTCTTCCAGCCACCCTGGGTTATACCTGGAAGGCCAAAGGTCAGTCCCACCTGCCCCTCGAGTGCCCTCTTCCTATCTGAGGAATCCATCACCCCCCATTCTCAGAATTTCAACTAGGGGTCCTCTCCTTCTCCTACCACTGGCTATGAATTCTCTCCATTTGGGCAGGAGAAAGCTATTTCTTTCCAACCTATGGCATAAATTTTCTCCCTTTATTTCAGGGTTCGTATATTACGGGAACTCAGAATTTTTTTTTCTCTAGTTCTTACCATGGAAAATTTGGGTTCTCCAGACTACATCCCTGCTGAGAATTTCTATATTTATTCATTTTTAGAATAACTATTTGTTGAGCATTCACTATGTTCCCGGCAACTTTCTAGTCCTAGTGAACAAAAGAGACAGAGACATCTGTCCTCCCCATATAATCCAGTGGGGAAAGATAGAGAATAAACAAGTTAAGTAAAATAAATGTTAGATGGTGGTAAATGCAAAGGAGAAAAATGAAGCTGAGGAGAGGGATGGGGAGTATTTTTGTAGAGTTGCAGTTTGGAAGGAGGTTGTCAGAGAAGACCTCACTAAGGAGCGATATCTGAGTAAAGGCAAGGCAAAGGTGAGGGAGACAGCCCTGCAGAGTTGGGAGAAGAGCTTTCCAGCTGAGAGCTTGGGAAGTGAAGTGGTCCTGAGCATTTAGTGGGGTTAATGTGCTTGGGATACAACAGAAAGGTCAATGCGGTTGCCTTGGTGTGAGTAAATAGAAGGTGAAATCCAAGAGGCAGTGGGGGTTGTGGGGAGGGAAGCAGATGATACAGAACTTTCTAGGTCATTGTGAGGCTTGGGATTTTACTCAGAGTGAGAGGGAAAGCCTTTGGAGGGTATGAATACAGGAGAGATGTGGGCGAACAAGTCTTAGATGGAGGATTACCTACCATACACAGCCACACTTTCTCTTACCAGCAGACTTTGCTTTCCTTTTGTCCTTGAACCCTCTTCTTCCCCTCCTGGCTGGTGGATTCCTACTCATCTTTCAAGGGTCTCACCTCAGAGGCACTTCTTCCAAGATGCCTTGGAGCCATTTGACCCCCAGATTGGGATTGGGAGCCCCTCGTACACCTTCCTGTGCAGAATGACCTAGCCCACAGGGTTATTCTGTGTTGTTCACGAGTTAACAAATGTAAAGGTGATTTTAATCTATAAAGTACCATTCAAACATATCTCCTGCTTTCCCCCCTTTTTGTTCTTCTTACTATTCTTTCTTATTTTCAGTCTTCTTCCTCCTCCTTATTTAGCAGAGGTCCTTCATCTGAGGGCCAGTGGAAGGGTAAGCAGCATTTCCTATGTTTGGGTGTATGTATATATTCCTGGAGGCAGGCTCCAGAGCGTTCATCAGTGTCTCAGGATTACTTGACCCAAAAAAGGTTAAGAATCACTTAACCTTAACTTTCTTGACACAAAATGGGAGTAAGATGAGGGAGTCTTTATTCTTTAGCCCTTTGTCATTCCCTCCGCCCTGCTTTGTCTTTCTAGAACACAGACACAACCTCAAAATGTTAACCAAACTCTCAAATCTAGATTGAGGAATTATTTGAAATCTAAAGTTCAACCTCAAAGCAATCTCTTCTCTCAGAGTTGTTTGTCCCCATGAAGGCAGCTCCAATACACAGGGCTTCCTTTAAATGCTGGGTAGAGCGGAAGGCCAGGTGCCCTGTGGGGCTCTACTTTCCATGGGGGAGCAATTGGGGCAAGAAGGTGCTGAGCAGGATTTGCACCCAGGATCAGAAGCACTGTCCCTACGGTCCCTGGAGAGCTGCCTTCCGGCCTTGTGGGCCATGCTGCCCAGCATCGCCAACTGCTCTGTCCCCATGAGGGCTGAGCCTCCTTCCAGAAGCGATCATTATCACTCAGTTTAATTCCCATTTAATATAGCGTCAAGATAAAGACTGAGGATTCATGAATCCAGCCTGTGAAGGTGCAGAGCAAATGTGTGAAAATAAAACATCTCCCGACCTTGCCGTCAGAGACCAAGATTTTATTTATTTTCTTAGGAGTGGAGTGTCTGGTGGAGTTTCCTACCCACCTCCCTTTCTTTGATTGTTGGTGTTGTAGCTCAGTGGGGCATTAAATTTAGGGAGCCGTCTGATCTGTCATATCCAGAGCTGGCGGGAGTGTGGATGATGTGGCCTGGAGCTACAGGCCTATGAGCTTTGTTATAAATACTTCAGTCTGCGGCTGGGGCCCTGAGGGAGGGCTCCAGCCCTGGCCTGCTCTGAACAAGTGTGGAGTCATAAAAGCATCATCGTCAGAGTGCATTTTGAGGCCTTGACTGAGTTTGGGTACCCCCCCAAAGCAGGTCCCAGGAAGCATTATTGGTTTAGGGAAGTGAGACAGGGAAACAAAGAAGCAGATCCAGTGTCAGTTAAGGAGCAGGTCTCCTCTGTGGGCAAGTTGGGGTTCCATCCACAGGGGTCCTTGAGAGACTGTCCTGGGCAGGGGGAGGAAGATGGGATATTTATTCATAAACTCTTGTGTCTGGCTAGCAGGGAGGGGGTTGTTCCCTGGGTCATTTTTTAGTTTTGTGACACACTGCTCTGCTATATCTCCATTGGTTTTCAGGCTACTTTTTGGGTTCCTCCTCCAACTTCCATCATTAACTGTAGAAGTGCCTTAGGCTTGGTTTCCCTGTTTCCTTAGTTATCTACACCATCATCTGACACTATCTTATCTGCTCCCTTGGCTTTAGTTCTACCTGTACACTCATGACTGTAATTGCCGGCTTGGGGAGACTACTAGCTGCACCCCCGATCTGTTCTCCTTTCTTCCATATTAATTCAGTTGCAGCCAGACCCTGGGCTTCCTAGCTTGATGCAACATTCTCTGTCTTTCTTGTGGCTAGCTGTGGCCAGCTTTGAGGTTTGGCCAAGTTTGAGTCAATTGGTTGTGAGCCGAAGTGATGTGGGCAATTTTTGGTTAAGTCCAAGTCACTTGCCTTGGACCTCCCCTCTTCCCTCCTTCCCAGGGCCTGGGATACAGAAAGAGCAGTAACCTAGCTTTGTCAATCCCAGTGAGGACACACTCTGAGTATGGTGGAGGGAAGAGATGGAAGAGCCTGGGCCCCTGAATTACCTCGTGGAGAAGTCATACTACACTAAAATTTTATTTTATTAAACATCTGTATTTGCAGCTTTGTTACATTATAGCAGGTTAGCCTGTTAATGAAGTAATAAACTAGACCACACTCCTCTTCTGAGGTCCTGACCTATTTATCCAAATTCAACTCCACATTTCTATTTGGATGACCCTTGCTCCCTCAATTAAAACTGAACTCTTGGGGCGACTGTGTGGTGCAGTCAGTTAAGCATCTGACTCCTGGTTTTGGCTCGGGTCATGGTCTCAGGGGTGTGAGATCCAACCCTGCATCGGGCTCTGTGCTCAGCACGGAGTCTGCTCAAGTTTCTCTCCCTCCCCCATTTCCCTTCCTGCTCATGCTCTCTCTCTCAAATAAAAAGATTAATTAATTAAAAAAAAAAAAAAAAAACTCTTAGTTTTCACTCCTTTCCTCCTGTAATGTCCCTCTCCGATATTCTCCTTTTCTATCAGCATCATGTAGGCTGAATTTCTATATTACCAGGATGTTGGTGTTTATTTTTAATACTCCCTTTTTAAAAAAAATTTTTTTATTATGTTATGTTAATCACCATACATTACATCATTAGTTTTTGACGTAGTGTTCCATGATTCATTGTTTGCATATAACACCCAGTGCTCCATTCAATACGTGCCCTCTTTAATACCCATCACCAGGCTAACCCATCCTTTTTCTTAACTCCACTTCTGATCCATCACACAATTCTCATTGATTCTATTTTCAAGATATATCACACGTTCACTCATTTATCCCATATCCTTTCTCCCTATAGGCATTCTGATATGTTTGGTATGTATTTTGGAAAAATACATAGTATTTGTGTATGCAACTGTTTTGGTTTATAACAGAGATCTCATTCTTACTTTTGTAACCAACATTAAGCTTTCTAAGATTTATCTATGTTACTATGAACTTCTAGTTCATTATGTCTATTGCTTCTGTGTGTTCCATAATGAGTTGGCACCATATTTTGCTTATCCATTCCCCTAATTATGTATGCCTCAGTTATCACAAAACCCCTGCTAGGAAAAAAAAAAAAATTGTTACCAAAAAAAAAAAAATCCCCAGGCATATTCCTTCATGGACCTTCTTGGATGTGTACCTGAGTGGGATTGCTGGGCCACAGGCTATAACCATACTTAAATAGTGCTAGATTGTTTTTCAGGATGGCTGTATCTGGTCTTCTTTTTTACCTTTAGTCAATAAATGTTCCTTCCTCCCAGATATTTGCCTATTATGCTTAAAGATATTGGTACTGTCTGACTTTTTAATTTTGCCAATTTCATGGATATATAGTAAGTGGTATCTCATAATTATTTTAATTCAGTTAATTAGACTGTTAAACAGTTGAGTAAACTGTATCAATGATTCAGTTCATTGTGTCAGTGTGAGCATCAATTCTCATGCTTGTTGGCCATTCAACCTCCACTTCTTTGAATCGACTGTTCATATTTTTTGCACATTCTTTTCCTATTGAGTTTCCTGTCTTGTTCTTGTGGATTTGAAGGGAGGTGTTTCCTTTTGTCATGGGAACTATCCTAACCAAGTACTGTCCCTGTTTACATTCATGTTTATGAGCATGATGGTAAAGCTCAAACAAACCATAGGAATGAAGGACTTACAGTAGTTCCTATAGAGAAAGGAGGTGGGAGGAATGAGTTGTTTTCCCATCCGGGATAGTACAAGAGTGTACCACTCCCTGGAGCCTAGGCTGTGGCATTAGAACCACACTCATGGCACAGGGCTGTGCCGCACAGCCACCTCTTTGTACAAACCAACCTTCAACAGTTCATTAACAATAAGGGTATTAGTAATTGTGCACTGAAGACGTTTTCATTAAATGGTGCTTTAAATTTTTCAGCACTCTATTTGGGAATGCACCATTAAATTGATTGGCCCATTAAAAATCAGTGGTTAAAAATGAGTTCATTGTTAAAACAGAAAAATAATGTTTGATATGTAACAATAATTGGCATCTTTTTCACACATTACAAAAAATTATACTTGGCTATTGATTGCTTGATATGTATAGAAAAATAATGTTAATGATACTGACAGTGACTGAAACAATGGACCATCCTGCTCAAAATCAAAAGAATCAAGCCATTAACACGTGAAATGTAAGACGTGCAAATGAATTTTCCCACCGTTAGGTCCAATGTTGGTGATTTACTTTGAACAAAACAACATCATTAATCATGCTAAAGAAATGTGGTTAGTTTCCATTTCATTCGTTTTAGAGTTTGGCTTGTGTTTAATTTGCAAATTGGTTTTTATAGCGTTTTTTTTTTTTTTAGATTTTGTAACCATGAGAATTTTATAACTATTTTTATGTTTCTACATTTTAAATAACATTGTAATAAAAATAATTTTGACAAACATTGGGGGTCTGTAATAATTTTTCCATTAAAGTTTGAGAAATGCTGTGTACATTTAGTGTACTGAAAGATTATAGACTAACTGTTTGACAGAGTTGGGGGAATAGTGGTTACCAAAATGAATTAAAAAATATCAGGCACCGCAGACAATTCAATTATGTGTAAATCTGAGGGTCAGATCAGAGGCAAAGTTAACATACCTATAGATTTGTGGCAGCCATTCCACTATTTTTCTAGGATCTTCTCTTCTTGTAGAGGCTGGAATGCCAAGAACTACATTTCCCAGACTCCCTTGCAGGTCAAGTTTTAGATAGGATCAAGACTTAGCCTATCAGGTGCACTTACATGAATGTAGGGAGGCTGAAGTGAGCAGATGATTAGCTTCTGCTCTTTCTGTTGTCAGGCATGTTTATGGAGCCATATGTATTTGTCTCAGGGTCCAGTCATTGTCTTTAAGGGTGTCAAAAGGCAGGGTGCAGGTGGGGCATGCTTCCAGTGTTGTGGATCATGGGATATGTGGTGGTCTCTTGGCTGTGGGACTGATGATGTCCCCAGGGGCTTCCTGACTGTAAGAGACACAGTAGCTTTTTTGGTGGCCCAATTATTCCTGTGGCTTTGAGAGTCATTTGGGAAAGCTCAACCTATTTGTTGAGTACTTCCAGTGATCTTTTAAGCTGTGAGTATCCTATAATAATTCATTCCTGCATAACCTGGCTAGAATAGCTTCTATTCTTTGTGTATAAGACTGAATGATATAAAGTCAGGTCCTTGTAGAGTGAGATTTTCTGGCTATTAAAACCAATTTCTGCACAGGATATGATCACCTTTTGTGTGTAGAGGGTATGGTTTTGGTCTTTGCTATCAGGTAGCCAGAGACAAGACTGTGTGTGCTCAGTAGCACATGAATAGCACAAACTGTGGTCCCTGAGTTCAGGGATGGGTGAAGTGTGGTGGCACTATCTGTGGATGGCCAGGGAATCCTCATGGAAAAGATGGAATCTGAACTGAACTTAATTAATGAGTTGAGTCTAGAGAGGAGGCAAGCAGGAAGAGAGAGGACACGGGAGGAAGGGAGAACAGCAGATATAGCATCCAGATGTGGAGGGACAAGTTTTGGCTAGATATTGGAAAACCTTGAATACTAGAAGAAGGATATAGTAATGCTTCATTGTCTAAACATTGGGGAACCATTTCAGGTTTTGAGTAGAAGTGATGTGATTGAAGCTGTGCTTCTCTCACAATTCCTCCCCCTAACCATTTCATGGGGATAAAGAAAGTGTTAACACAATAAGCTTTTGGAGTGAATGGTGATATTTTATGGGTGAGAGTGGGACTGGGATATTCTTATGTGGCCCATTAGTTTGGAACTTCAGAAAGTGGGACTCATGGGAGACTTAGCTTTGGATAAATCTTACCTGGAAGACATTGGAAGGGCTACACAATTCCCAGCGAGCAGCCAGCCCACATGGTAGCTACTAAAGGAGAAACCAAGATTCCACCCAGGTTCTAAAGAGCCATCTCTAAGCTTAGGGGTATGTAAAATGAAAAAAAAACTGCAAAGGATGTTGTGCAACTTTGATTTCTTGAAGTGGCAAAGTGGGGGATATTTGATTGTAAGACTATACTTTCTCTGAGACAACAATGGAGGGCTGATGACATTGTTGGAAATTCTATATTTTCTAAGAACTTTAATTTTTGTGTGGAAACTTTGTAATAGTCTGGGGAGTCTTAATTTAATTTTTATCCTGCTGGTTGGGGTTGAGCTCTTTGCATAACCTTTTCTGATGAGCTAGATTGCATGATGTAGCTGGGATATAGAATGGGGGCAAATTCTTAAGTAATGGACTTGGGAGTTAAATGAGTGGCCTTTCTTGACCCACTTCAGAGATTTCTGGGGGCAATGCAAATGAGGCATTGCTTATGGAGTGAAAGTATAGACAAGGGACCACAATAATGGAGGAAGAGGTATCCCTGATACTCTGTGGATTTTTCTCCCCTGAGTCAGATAGTTCAGGTTTGACTGAAAATAGACCTAACTATTGAGCCTGATGGTTAGCAAAAGCAAAAAGCATGGGTAGGTTTCTAAAGAGAGAAATATACTCATGGCCTGTTCTCTTACCCATTTTCATTCCTTCTTGGAGGAGGAAACACCAACCAGCCTAACGGTTAGTTGAGGGTGAGCAGTATGGATGGGTGGGCACTGATTTCCTTGTTTCCTCTTGACTCCATCACGTATCTATGCCACCCTGGATGGTCCCACTTCCAGGTTTAAACTAGGCCTGTGTGTTCCCCTCCTGGAATCACTGTGTCATGATAATACAGGGAGGAGTTTGACTTCCCAGCGTCCCTTACTTAGTGTCTGTGTAGTCCTTTCTTGGCGACAACTTGATAGATGATTTTCTTTCAGGGCATGTACAAACAACGTTAAGCTTCTGTGACCCAAACTGCATGGGCTAAACTTATACCTTCCATTTTTCCTTATAGATGCTACTAATGTGAAACTAAACTACCTATCTTTTCACTGTCCTTGTAATTTTGGTTGTGTCTTTTTGGTGCCAGCCCATTTTGCCTCAGATTATTGTCTACTTGTTTCACAAATATCTTTTTAACCTAAGCATACAGATGCATTTTATGGTCATCTTCCTCCTCTTCATTTTCCTTTCCAACATCCTATTTGGAAGGAGGCTCCCTTGCCTTATTTCTTTCAGTGCTCTGCTTTCTTCCTCTTGTTTCCTGGCAGCTGGAAGAGTAAGTGAACACATTTCTCTATTCTGCAGTCATGTGCACATGGATACTGTCCTTTCCTCAGTTTTGGGTGCTGGGTCATGGAGAGTTTTTTCTTGAGCTGAGGGGGAGAAGGACATCTTCCTTGTCCGTCTCAGAAATAGTCTCTGGTCTTTTTATCTAATAAGTGCTACATTAGGATTTTAAGTCTGCAAATGTCAACAGTATCTTGTTTCTCACTTGTCCCTTGTGAACAATGGTAAACTCATCTCAGAAGCTCACTGGGGCAAAGGTAAGATTTGGCATTTCTGGATTCCTTATCCAGATGTCAGTTAAAACCCATCATGCATCTGGTGGATGATATTCCTGGAGCTAAACTGGGGATGGACTATGGTGGTAAGGGGCAGGAGACTGCTGGCAATCACTGAGGCATGCAGTGATGAGGTCTCCATTAAAGGTTGTAGTGCAGGAGGAAGAGCAGGTACGGGTGTGAGAGACAGGGGGGAAGAATTCAAAAGGCTTCAAATTGGTGATAAAAATTGGTCCTAAGTATGAGCAAGCAAATGATATGGATAAAAAAGAAAGGAAAAATGGAATAAAAAATATGGTTATAGGACAATAAGAATTTAAGAAAATATATAAAAAGATGTCAAAAACAGTTTTTTAGATAAGATTTTAGAACTCTACTTGCTCACACAATTTTTCTTCAATTGGTACTGCCCACATCTACCTGGAGGCTGACGCAGGTTTAGAGAAAGTCAACACTAGTTAGTCCAAAAAAGGGGAGGCTTTTGAAAGGAGCTGGGCCTTGTGTTTCCAAAAGCCTTCACCATAAAGCAGGTCAGTTGCTCTGAGATTATGGTTTCTGAGGTCTCTGTGCCCTAATCTATCCCGAAGTAATGAGCACCTTGAACCTTGTCTTCTTGGTGGTGCTTTCCCTGATTCCTCCCATCTTGTGTTCACCTGAAAGCAGAGCCTGAGATAGGGCCCTGGGAGTGACTCCTGGAAGCAGGAGTGAGGGGCAGGGAAGAGCAGAAGCTGGTATACAGATGCTTTATGGAGGTCTTACTCCTGGGACTGTGGGGAAGAACTGTTCACTGAAGGGGAGGAAGCAAGTGTCTCTCTAGCGTATCTCCTCCCCTCCCTACCGATGGTTGAGGGTTGCCTCAAGGAATGTTGGTGACCTTCACTTCTGGGTTGAGCTGAAGCATGTCGACAGCTCTGGGGCAGAAAATGGAAAGACAGTGGCACTTGAGGTAGAACACTGTCAGCTTGTGGAACAGTCCACCGCAGCTGTGGTTGAAGTCATAGGCAGGATGAAGGGATGTGGCAGGGCATCCAAGCATCTGCCCAGCTAATAACCTTCTCCTATGGGACCACCCCTGGCTTGCACCAACTACACCACATTGTACCAGTGCTGCTGTTCAGCTGATGTGTGCCAGGTGTCCAAACATGGAACTGAGAACCCCACGCCCCAACCCCATGCCAGCCCTCAGCCTCTCCCTGAAACCTGTGGATGATCCCATAAGCTAGCAAATAAAGAGTTAATTCCTGGCTCAGCAGGTCCCTGCTCTGTTCTGATTGGTCAGGGACTTGTGCCCCATTGGTTGTAAAATATTTTGAATATCGCTCCTGATTGTAATCATCTACCCACATGTCTGTCTGTCTCTTTCACCAGATTGTGTGTCTTCCGGCAAGGACTGTTTATTTATTTTTATATTGTCATCACCCAGTAAAGGGCATGCCACATTTGGCGGCTCAATACTAGAAACAGGAATGGTATCAAAATAAAAATATCCATTTAATACCAAGGTTACCCAAAGCTTGGCTTAAATCAGATAATGACTATTGTGCATGTGGCTTATGACTACATTGAACAGTGAATATTTCAAGTCTTACTTTAACCTTGGGCATAATCTTATTCTAAACTGTAACCTAAATCCATTATAAAGCTGGGTTTTGAAGATAATATCTTGCAAACTTTGGTTCTTTGAGAGTGGATTTGATGTTTAGAAATGACCCAGATTTGTTCAGAGATAAGTCTGACAAATTCCAGTAGATTTTCAAAGTGAGAAAGACCGTTTTGGATTATAAATAAGGTATATGACTCTGAAGTAATGAGTTTTGTTTCTTCTGTTGCTTTAAGCTTCACTGGAACGCATTTCCAAAGGATAAAGTCCAAAAATATTTTCAGCAATGGAAGATTTGTTAAAAATAAATGCATGGCCACAATGAGATACCACCTTCAACCCATTAGGATGGCTAATATATTAAAAACAACAACAAAAACAGAAAATGACAAGTGTTAGTGAGGATGTTGAGAAGTTGGAATCCTTGTGCACTGTTGGTGAGAAACAAATGGTGCAGCCACTGTGGAAAACAGTGCAGGGATTCCTCAAAAAATTAAAAATAGAATCAGCCTATGATCCAACAATTCCGCTTCTGAGTATAGACTCATAGGAATTGAAAGCAGGGACTCAAAGAGATATTTGTACACCGTGTTCCTAGCAGCATTATTCACAATAGCCAAAAGATGGAAAATAAACCCAAGTGTCCATTGACAGATGAATGGGTAAACAAAATATGATAAATACATACAAGGGAATATTATTCCGCCTTAAAAATGAAAGGAATTCTGACAAATGCTACAACATAGATGAACAGTGTGGACATTATCCTAAGTAAAATAGTCACAAAAAGACAAAGACTGCATGATTCCACTTACATGAGATATCTAAGGTAGCCAGCTTCACAGAGACAGAAAGTAGAATGGTGGTGGCCAGAGGAAGTGGCGGGGCAGGGGCAGTGGGGGAGATGAGTTACTGTTTCATGTGTCCAGAGTATTGGTTTTGCAAGATGAAATGAGGTCTGTGGATGGATGGTGGTGATGGTTGCACAGTAGTGTGAATGACTTAATGACCCTGACTGTACACTTAAAAATGGCTAAGATAATAGATTTTATATAATGTGTATTTTCCCACAACTTAAAGAAAAGATAGACTTGAAAAAATATAAGTATACAGCTTCCCAAGGTGACTACTTTGAAAGGAAACACTTGTTTGGATATTGAAGTATGTTTAATATGATCAGTCATAGGAAATTATGGCCACAATTCATCTATAGGTGAACACACACCACATTCTCAAATGCTGAGACACATCATTATCTTCCCTCTCTTGTGTTAAATGGAGTCTATGTTTGTAGCAAGTGGGGAAAGCAGAGCATGACGGCAACATATCCTACTACCCATTTTCTTGCTTTTAAAGTTGCTAAATATCACTACTGTCCATTTCTTCCCTTGAGAAGGTGGTTAGGTATCTTTTCTGGTGCAAGAATGTCATAAGTCAGTGGGTCATTATCATTCCAGAATGTAGAATGACTCAGTAAATCCAACCAGTACACGCTGCTAAAATAGAAAGAAAGAGCCAGCTGTACTTCGTGAAGATAAAAATCAGCCACCTAAAATTCAGTTTCCACTGTTAATTTGAGTTTGGGTCATGTGAAAGTGGGCAGAGTCCCTGCTCTTCCACCCTCTGTTCTCTTGGACATTCAGCTTGGTTGGAGACTCTTATTCCTTTAAGTCAAGATTTCTCAAGCTCAACACTTTTGACAGTTTGGGTTGGATAATTGTTACAGTGGGCTGTCCTGTGTATTGTAGGATGTTTAGCAGCATCCCTGGCTTCTACTTGCTAGAAGCCAGTAGCAATGTCCTCACCCCCCATCCTGTAACAAACAAAAATATCGCTAGATGTTGCTAAATGTCCCTGAGGAGCAACCCCACTCCCGCCCACATTGAGAACTGCTGCTTTAAATGGAGGACAAACCACTCAGCACCTCTTTGAGAATAACATGACTTAAGTGGCAGAGAACTTTGCCACATCTACCATGGCAGTGCAGAGCATTCTGCAAATGGTGTGGTTTTGTCAAATGCTGGAGGGAAACCCAAGCTTTTTACCCAAAGGCCATCGATGCCTCTTGTGGTGAGAGGCAGCTGTTAGCTGAAGTTTCCTATCCTTCTGTGACTTTAGTGTGGTTTAAGGACAGAGCAGAGACTTCAGGGCCATATGGTTCTGGGCTCAGATCCTGCTCTGCAGATAAGTTACCCAATCCGTCCGAGCATGGGTTTTCTCTGCATAAGTGGGGATTTCAAGCCCCATCTCATGGAAGAGTTGGGGGCAAAATGATGCCTGAGGATATGCTAATGACAAATCCTTACTTCCCCATCTTCTTCCCAAACCACCTGCGTCAGTTGTAGCAGACAGACCTGATCCTCTGCTCAGGTCCTTTTGAGTCCCTTTTACGTTTCCACGCACTCCTTCCCTAACATCTGTGTGCTTTGCTTTACAGGGGAGCTCAGGTGACTCTTCAGAGGTTTGCCCTTGGGGCTACTGGAGCCACTTTGTGCCATGTAGAGAGAGGGAAGTGTTTAAGGTTCACACCCTCTATGTCTCCCTGTGGGCAACAGCCAATTACTCACAGGTGTAGAAATAGGAAGTCTCCATTCCTTCTCTCAAGTTGGGTCAAACTCTCAGGCATCAACTCCAGCACTCATCTCTGGATTCAGGGTGAGGCTAGAACTTTGCCCCAAATCACACCTGCTGGGCTTCTTCCTGTTCCCTGATGTGCTCCCCTATTCTCTTACTCAGTTTCTCCTGGGAGCACTTCTTCTATCAGTTGCCCGCACATGAATCATTGACTCAAGGCCTGCTCTGGGGAACTGTTTAGTCTCCAAAAATGGTCTCCGTCAATTCCTTCCTTCCCTATGCATGTCATTCCTTGCATTAAGAGGTAGATTCTAATTTCTCGCCCCTGAATCTGACCTTAGTGAGCAGGACTTAGTGACCTGCTCACCTAGTGGAAAGCAGCAGAATGATGTTCTGAGCCTGCTGAGACTAGGTCACAAGAAGCCCAGCAGCTGCCACTTGGGTCTCTTGCTTCCCCTTTGAACCCAGTCTCCACGCTGTGAATACCCAAGCCACATGGGGAGGACACTTGTAGGTACCCCAGTCAACAGCTCCAGTTGAGCTTCCAGCCTATAGCCACCAATGACCATCAGCCATGAGGGAGACATCTTGGATGTCCAGCCCAGCTGAGCCTTCCAACAGCTTCAGCAGCATCTGACGGTCACTGCATGATGGACACCAAGTAAGAGCTACCCAGCGGAGCCCAGTTAACCCACAGACTCATAAGAGATCCTACTAAATTGCTTTAAGCCATTAAGTTTTCAGATGTTTGTTTCACAGCAATAGATACCTATAACAGGAACTGGACTGAAGACTCCAGTTAGAAGGAGATTCTCCCAGAGGACATAAGGTTGAGCAGAGATGTGCACACCTGCCCTGCTGGGCTAAGAAGAACATTCTCAGGGCAGCTCTGCATAGGTGAAAGGCAGTGCAAAAGTTGCCAGCTACTTGAGGGATGTGCAGGTAGTATGGACCCTGGTCTATTGTGTCCCCCGCTGCAGGAAGGACTGGGGAGTGAGCCATTGTGTTCCTTGTGTGTTTTGCTCTGCTGAATCTCCCGGCAAGATGTTTATGTGTTGCTCCTTCCACAGTTCAGCTAATTAGCTGCTATGTCTGATTAACTGCTTGCCTTCTAAAAATGGGTCTGTGAAAATGATACTTCCCTGTTCAAGAGTTTTATTGGCTTTCTGTGAGATGCTAGTGCTTCATGACAATCTTAGGCCCAAACCCCAATGATGCAAAGATAAATATCCCCCCAAAACGAGGTGTTGTTAGCTGTGCTGGACAATCAACTGCACAAGCCACTTGCTCAAGCTGCTGTCTCTCTGCCTGTGTCCTGGGTTGATGTAAAGTGAGCTAAGTTTTAAGCTGCTATTTACAATGTAGTCAGAGATCTGATCAGAAAGTAGGCACATGGGGTAGAAGGAGTGAGTATGAAAGGGGTCCAAGGTGAGGTTTTGGGGACGAGGGAAGATGACTCACTTGACCCTGACTAATCTCTTGTGTGTGTGTGTGTGTGTGTGTGTGTGGTGGGGTTGGGTGGATGTGTGGGTGTGTAACCAAAACAATAAGAAGTAATGGAAAGAAACTGCAACAAAAAGAGTCTCTGTTTACTCTTTCACACCTGTTAATGGCAAGACATATGCTAGAGGCTCAGACGTGGGGAGGAGGAATGGAGGCTCATTGTTTCTCTGCCCAGTCCAAAGAGCCAAGCAAGTCAGATTTGTCATTGGTAGAGGTGATGCTGGGTCATGCCATTGTCCTCTGGCTTCTGAAATCACAGGTCATGGGAAGGAGGAAATGAGTAAGAGGTTTTGGAGATCATATTGAACTTCTCCCTCACCTCAGGTTCTCCATCAAAGTGCAGCTCAACCCCCCAAACCAACCTTGTCACAACCTAGTAAGGAAAGTGAGGGCTTGAGCCAGAAGTGCTTAGCTTTGTTCACACATACCAAGATGAGATTAGGCCTAACGGTGCCTCCAGGGATAGGAGGTAATGTAGTCACTATACTTCACAACTCAAGGAACATTTTAATAGTCTATGTGAACTGTAGTTAGGCAGTGCACAACCTGTACAACTGTGCTTAGTGGCCCTGGTGGAAAAGGAAGCTGTATGGACTTCTGTAACTAGCACTGAGCTGGGGCCTAGAAGATGGTTTCTAACCTCAAAGCTGCTTGATCTTGCCACTGTTCTACTCAATAGCATCTTAGCAAAAGTCCTTAATAGCACTCCACGTTCTGGCTCCTTACTACTTCTGTTTTTATCCCCAAAGTCTCATCCCCTCACTCACTCTGCTCCAGCCACACTGGTCTTCTTTCTGCTTTTCATATATACTGAGTGTTTTTCTTTCTTGGGGCTTTTTCCCTTCTACCTAGAATGCTCTTCCCACAGGTGTCTGCATGGCACACTTTATTCTGGTCCCATGCTCAAATATCAGCTCTTCAGAGAAGCCCTTTCTTCACCACCCTGTCCAAAACACTGTCCCTAGCACTCTCCACCTCTACCCCAGCTTGGGTTTATATCATAGCACTTAACACCATGAGAAAGTATCTTGCATTCTCTTTGTTTGTGAAGGGCAGAGTCTTGGCTCTGTCTTTATCTTTAACCCTGAGAACAGTGCCTAGAATATAATAGAAGTCCTCAAAACATATTGGATGAATAAATGAGAGAATGTTCCTCAGGTCTACCGATTGTGTACTGCATGACCTCAGACAAGTCAGTTGGTCCTTTTGAGTAGCCCATCTGTTCCATGAGGAGATGACAGGACACCCTGCCTCTGCAGTCATGGCTGGGCGCTTTGCTTCTCCCCTCTTTGGGGCAAAGGACAATACAAAGATACTGGACCCTGCGTAGGATGTGTGGAAGGATCTAGAAGGGGAAGACAGAAGCAGCAGGAATGAAGAGATGGAGAGTGAGGGATGATGTAGAAAATGCTGGCTCAAGATGACTTCCAGGCCAGATGGCATAAAAATGTCCTCCTCGTTGGCTGTGTCAGAAGCAGGCAGAAAAGTCTCACCAGGGAGGGAGGAATCCAGCTTGGGCATGGCTCCAGAGTGGCCAGGGTAGTGGACAGTTGCACATGGAGTCCACAGATCCAGTACTGAATAACACTGAATCACATTATGGTAATTATGTCCTTATCAGTGCTCCCACTGATATGTGAAGGAGAAAGTCCCCATCAGACACTGGTAAGATTTACTCTCTCTTTTTAATCTCTGTAGTAAAGAGGTCACAGGCCTTAGGCCCAGAGCCTGAAGCAGGCAAAATTTCCAGATAGAATTTAGTAATTTTGTTTTACTTGTAGTTATTTTTTGGGATTACTGTCCATTTATGGCAAATGACACCGAATTCCAACTTCTCCTGGAAAGCTGAAAAGTCTGGCAAGCCCAGATCTTCTTTCCCTCATGACCACAATTTACTGGGATGAGGTGCGGCCCCTCACTTTAGGTGGGCAGTTCTCTAGAATCACCCCCACTCACATTTTGGCTCACAGCTACCACCTCATTCACTTTATAGAGAAATAAAGGCTGAGAGTTTAAGGGCTGGCCCCAGTGACATAGAATATGTCCAGGATTAGAGCTTAGGTTTGTTTGGAGAAGGGATTATTAATCATGCATAGGCATCAGCATCACCAGGGCAGTTTTTTAAAAAAATGCATACCTGAATTGTTTAGAAGCCCTCCAGGTGTTTCTGATAAGCACTGCTTGGTTGGTTTATATTGTATTGACCTGTAGGAAGAGATGTCAAAAAAGGTTAGCCTACTCACCTATACCCTTTCTCTATGGATCTGTTAGGTTTCTTTGATAGTAAGCAACAGAAAGTAACATTTATTAGTTTAATTTAAAAAATAACTTATTGGAAGGATGTTGGGTAGTTGATAGAATCACAGAAAAAGCTGACCAAGTGAGCTATGGGAATCAGCAGAACCATGAAAATCTTAGTCAAAAACTGGTGAGCTATCTTGTTTGGGGTCTTTCCATCAGATGTCTCAGTTCTGTCTCTCCACTCGAAATTCTGATTTCCAGAAGAACCTCAACAGTCTCAGTTGAGTCATGTTCCTATCTCTTGGCCAAATGGGGTGGTGGGACATTTTGACCCATCAGGACCCCAGAAGAAAAACTGAGTTCTGTTACCAAGGAAAGAGGGAGAGATGCTGGGAAGGTATAAACAGTAAGTGTCTACTACATTTTGTGAGGGTCTCCTCAGATACAACTGAAACCATATAATGGTTTCCATTTGGCTTGTTTTAGGAGCCCTGGATGGAGGGTTAATCCTACTTGCAGATGGAAGCCTGAGTCTTTGAGATAATGAGATATAATTAGAATTTCAGGGGGAATCCTTGATTGACATTTTAATGGAACCTAAGTTTCTTGACTTTTCTCTAAGACTTTGGAACTGATTTTCTTATAGGTTTAAGAGAAATCACCCGTCACTCCATTTGGAAGATCCACCTTAGTTTTTTGAGGCTCAGATAAGGAGATTTTTTTGTTTGTTTGTTTGTTTTCAGGCAAATTGATTCTTCACTTTTTTTTTATTACGTTATGTTAATCACCATACATTACATCATTAGTTTTTGATTCAGATAAGGAGATTTTTATTTTGAACTTTGCCATGGTTCTCAGAACCTGTGCTAAACCAGTAACAGGATTGTATATTTCAAGGGATGAGCCCTTAGCTGGTGGGCCCAGGTGCTTCCTGAGTGAGGCTGATTTGAATAGCATACTTCTTGGGATGAGAAATGGATCTAAGCCTTTTCAAGGCAAGTTTTCTCTATAATGCTGGCTCTTGATTTTGGCACATCATTTACAACTAAAACTATGTGACTAATCTTGTTTCCTTTTTTGCT
This sequence comes from Phoca vitulina, assembly GCF_004348235.1. NCBI lineage: Eukaryota > Metazoa > Chordata > Mammalia > Carnivora > Phocidae > Phoca > Phoca vitulina. Next base: position 43,361,827 of record NW_022589713.1, read on the forward strand.
TAGGCTGCCAGGATATCTTGAATTATACCAACCGTGCAGGACTTTGTTGAGATCTTTTTCTTCTCAGCCCTTATATCCTGTTCTAATTCCTATGTTTTCCTATTTTTGTTGCTTATTGCACTATTTTATTATGTGCATTTACTATGCCATCTTCATTCCCTTTGTGGAGAAAAGCTGGGTAGAAATAACATGACTCTCCTCTGATGGTTATTAGCTGGGCGTTCTCAGGAAATATGTTCAAAATCTTTGCACCTCAATTTTCTGTAAACACCCTGCCAACTTCACTGGGCAGTTTTAAGGGTCAAATAAGTTGATGTGCATGAGAGGGATTTGTTCTGCAATATAATCCTACAAAGTATTATTAGGCGTTGTAGCAGCAACATGATTAAGGGTAATATTTGGCTGAGGCTCATGCAGATTTTACTTTAGTTCTGAAATTCAGCCAAGCAAAAGGAAAGGAAAAACCAAAGGGTGGGGTGGGGGGGCTATTTCCAAAATCAGGAGAGAGGGGCCTTCAGCTCTGGGCCTCTCTGAATTCACCTGACCCTTGGTTGGCTCTGTCTGCAGCTGCTGCAAAGCTACTCTGGATCAGCCTTCCGCCGTGAGTGCTGGTCTCATGGTACAACATGTGGGGTTCCTGAGCTGAGGAATTACAGTTTTCCTAGCAACACGTCCACCCCTGCCCTGAGAATGCGGGAGGCCTGTGAGATGGACTGCAGGCTTCTCTGCACACCAAGTCTGAGCTGGGGGAGGCTGAGTCGTGGATCAGGGAACTGGCCAGCTCAGTGCTCCTCTGTCTCCTTACTGTCCCGTTGGTAACCTGAACAAATGCCTGGGAATAAAAAGAAGCCATTTTAAGGGCCTCTTTGCTTCCATAGAATCTATCTCATTCCATTGAAGAACACATCCCATCTTTATCACATATGAAAATATTGGAAAGTGACATCTCTCGACCTGTGACGATTATTTGCATTTTCCCGGGGATAGGAATATCATATTTGCCTTTTAGATAACTCTGGGAGGAGATTTTTCTCCTTTAATTGGGCTTGACAGAAGCGTCAACACCTTTGAAATAATCTCTTCCTCCTGGCCTGGGTTGATTTGGGAGATATGTTCCCATCAGTATGGACACTTCCCAAGCCTGCTCTGGGTCACTGTCAGCCACAGCACATCTAAGGGGAGGAGGGCACTGGTGAGTCTGGGGAACTGCCAATGGTGAGCTGGTAGGGGGCCATAGCTTGCCCTAACCATGAGCCACAATTCTTCAAAATCACGATTCTTAATTCTGCCTTCTCTCTCTTCAGTTAAAACTAGCCTTTGTTGGCTGAAGTAGAACATGGCTATGGGCACCCTGGCCTGCCTGTCCACTTAGCTGCCTTTTAGACTAGTTTTCTTAAGGATCTGTTCCATGTTTATGTAGCAGGGGTAGGGGGCATTGATTTCCTAATAATAAAAGCCCTACATAATGAAAGATGAATTTATGTATTCCCACTGGATCAAAAGTTTGAAGAAATTCAACAAAAATATTTCTTACTTTTTGGTAGTAAAGGGATTAATATAAATTTCTTGCAAGTGAATGCTGCATATTGAAAAAAAAATCAATAGGTTGGAAAAAAGTCAAATAGGACCATAAAATTTAAAATATAAAACGGGAATTTGCTTCTTGCTCCCACCCCTGCCTTTTCAAGACCCCAAATACCCAAAGGTTTCCACCTCTTGTTTGCCCTCCTAAACAATATATATATTATTATATGCATTAAGTTATTGCACTATTTCTTTTAAAAATTTTTGGTTCTTCCTTTTTTAAAAAGGAGATATAATTGACATAAAACATTGTATTAGTTTTAGGTGTACAACATAACGATTTGATATATGCATGTATTGAGGACATGATCACCAACAATAAGTTCAGTTAACATCCATCACCACCCATAGTTAGAATTTTTTTTTCTTGTGATGAGAACTTTTAAGATCTACTTTCTTAGCAACTTTCAAATATACAATACAGTGTCATTAACTATAGGCACCATGCTATACATTACATCCCCGGGACTTATTTATCTTATAACTGGAAGGCTGTACCTTTAGACTTCCTTTTGTACTATATCTTGATATGTCAGTTGGCATGCTATTTATTAACTTCTCTTATGATGGTTGAGAATTAAACATCCTACCATCACTTGCACTATTCCTTCCCCTCAATCTCAATACCACAACTTTTGGTTACTCAAATCCTTGTTTCCATTAAAACTATGAAACTCTCGCTCACTGATGGATCAAGTAGTGTAATATGATTATGTTTCAATACTTGAAAAAGTGCTCCACTTTTCCCCATTGCTTAGTTGTCTATATGTCCAAGGCAATTCCTTCACCCCCAGCCCATGCCCAGTACGTCTGCAGATCTGTCAATCTCATCAACATTTCTCTCAAATCCATCAAATAACCTGTCATTCCCCTCCCAACCCCACACTGCTGCTGTCTTCCCTGTGTGCCTCCCCATTCTAAATACTTTTTAGGACAGTACAAATCCTTTATCCAGGCATGTCCTGTCACTCTCTGCTCTGATTTACTGCTGTTCCTTCTCTCTCTCTCTCTCTCTCTTTTAAGATTTATTTATTTGAGAGAGAGAGAGCACAAGTGGCAGAAGGAGAGGGAGAGAGAATCTCAAGGAGACTCAGAGCTGAGCATGGAGCCGATATAGGGCTTGATCTCATGACCCTGAGATCGTAACTTGAGCCGAAATCAAGAGTCGGACGCTTAACCAACTAAGCCACCCAGGCGCCTCTGCAGTTCCTTCTCTTCATGGGTTTATGATTTTGTCTTGCCAAAACACATTCTCTGGGAGCTTCCTGAGAAAGGATACATGGCAGATCATTTTTTTTTTTTTTTGAGTCATTGTATGTGACCATGTCTTCATCCTACCCTCATACTTGACTGACTGTTTGTCTGGATATAGAATCAGTTGGATGTTCTCACCATTCTCACCTTTGTGACCCTGGAGCCTAGTACAGTGTCTGGCACATGGCTGCCCCTCAAATCCTGCTGAGATGCCTGAATGGAGAGCTCAGAATTCCAGTCAGGCACTGTAGACCCCAGAGCCAATCTGTCTGCGTGTTTTGCTGCCCCTGCCAAGGTGGACAGCTAGATGGTTTAGGAGTTCCTAGCTCCTTCCTCACGTGGCCGTGGCCTCTTTGCTGTCAAAAAGTTCTAGGAAGTGTGCTTTAGCTGAGGAGAGCTCACTAGCCTTCAAGCAGGCATGGCTATGAGCAAACTTGTTGAGAATGTAGAGACAAGGTGGGGTAGTCTTACTAACAGATGTAGACCCTAGAACTGGATTGTCTGCGTTGGCACCCCAGATCTGTCCCATCCTACTTGCATGGTGTTGGCAAATTTCTTAACCTTTCTGTGCCTCAGTTTCCTCATCTGTAAGTGGGGAAAATGGTGGTCTCAACCTCATGAGGTTACCGTGAAGATGAAATGAGAAAATTCATGAAAAACACTCAGAACAAGACCAAGCAGATAATAACTGTTCAATAAATGGTAGTTGATATCTGCCCTCAAATGTCCTGTCCCTGTCCCTGTCCATCTGATGCCCCATCCTTTTGTTCCTTGTTTCTTCGTTCTGCCCAACTGGTCAAGTAGCAAACATTTGGAATTTGGGATCAAAGAGTTTGAGCAGCTCACTAACGGTGTGACTGGAGACAAGTCACAGGTCCTCCCCAAGCCTCTGTGTCCTTGCCAGGACAGTGGACTCCTTCCTCAGCTGCCCACACAGGCTGTGGCTCCTGGGGAAGATACCAGTGTTCTTTAGAATCATCGCTGCTGCCCTGTTCACATGGAGGGGCCTGTGTGGCCACTGGGAATCCCTGCTGTACTCCTAGCCCGCCCTACTCCAGGGCCTGCTGGCCTGATTCCCAATAGGCAGAGGCTCTGTTTCTCTTCTGGCCACTGAGGTCCATGTGCCAGATCCACGTGAAAGCCTGGACATGCTAGGAATTAACACCTCCCTTGTCTCTCCCCTCCTTCCCCAACTGGCTCACCTTCAAATCAAGACTGCAGGAGTTGGTGTAAAAAGGCTCCAGCTCATGGGCGAATAATCTACCCGAGCTCCCGGTTTTCTCAGGGGTTTAAACCCTAGTGACCTGTAGCCAACTCGTCAACACGGTACTATATATTCCCTAACTTCCCCAGGCTCTTATATTCCAAATAAACTGCTTGCACTTGAGTCCTTGTCTCAGGAGCTGCTTCATGGGGAACCCACATCTGATATAATTTACTAGGTGATGCTTCTCAGCTTCTTGGGGAGACTTACATTATAAATAGTGGCTTGAGGAAACTCTGTCTCCCTGGGGAAAGTTTGCTCCGGCCCTGTAGGAGGGAACGAGTTTCAGCTTTGGGCCTACTACTGCACGGGTATTTCTGATCAAAGACAGGATTTGGCCCCATGTGGGCAGGTACAGGAGAGAGCTTCTCCCACAGACATGTGAGGCCTGGACCATGTGAAGAAGGGCCTTACTCCAAGTGATGATGAAGCTTGGCACAAATTGGAGCCATCCCAGAGCATTTTTGCCTTCTGTCAGGGATCAGCCTTGGCACCCCTCATGCCCACCTGTCCATTGGCAAACCCCTGAAAACAGATGGGCCTCCCAGGAGCCCTTGACCCTCCAGCTCATGCTGGGCCCTTTACAGTGGCCTTAAGGAGCAGGAGAGCTCAGGCTCAGGAGTAGGAGGTCATCATTGTACAATTGATCACGGGGCGGGGTGGTGGTGTTGGTTATTCTTTATTGGCTCCTTCAGGGTTAACAAGAGGGTGTGTGGCTGAGCCCTGCTATTTATTTTAATAACTGTCTTATATCTTGAGGGGGAAAACAGAGAAAGCGTTGAGCTGGTCTGGACTCTACCCAAGCTTAGCTTTGAGCCAAGTGTAGTCTGTGGCATTCTGGGGAGCTTGGTGGGCAGTGTGGAGGAGGCCTGGGCTGGTGCAGGAAGGAGTCTCAGGTAAGGGGGATGGGGGAGTGACTCCTGCCTCCCCGAGGTGACCTACATCAAGGAAAGCCTCCCCTGTGTCATCTATTGCCTGCCCAATAAGAAATCCTGACTATCACATATCTCTTGACCATTTTGCTCCCTCTTTCTCTCCTCTACTCCTGCACCTTCCTACCAGAAGAACACATCACAAAGTTGCTCCTCAATTCAAACATCAGGATAGTCGGACATTCGATGAGTATTGTTTTCTTATGATCTGTGCAGGTGGGCTGTGTTGTCCTCAGGTCTGATTGCCAGTTCTTAGAAAAAGCAGGGTCCTCGTGTTGTGAGGAGCAGAGCTGGGGAAGGGACACTGGAGGCCATCTCCTTTGTGCCAAGGGCAAGAAGGCACTTTCTGAAAGCAGAGACAAGCTGTCACCTTGGGAAGTGTGCCTGTGTCCCCAGCAGGTAAAGACAGGATGTTCCGCTCAATGACCCATTCCTCACCAAGGAGACAGAAAAGAGTAAAATAGCCAGCTTTTCTCCCATAGTGTCCAGGATCAGGAGGACCTTTGAAGTGTTAAAAAAATGATTAAAGACAATTTAGATGATACGAATTTAACTTAACACTTCCTCAAGTGGACAATCTCCTTTCAGACAACTGCAAAATGGGGCAGAGGACAGGACACTTTTATAGGATAAAGAATAAAGAAGAAGGAAGAGAAAAATAGAAAATACCTGATGGGCTGGGGCCAGATGGTCAACCTTGTTTGGGGTGAAAAGGCCCAGAGTTGGCTTGGCATCTGGGGATTGGCTGGTTGGACAGACTGCATTTCTGGTCAAATAGAGCATTGACAGGGACAGGAGTTATCTGAGTTTTGGTTTGCTGACATGGCACCCCAGGCAAGAGAGGCTCTATCTTGGGCCTAGAAAGTTATTTTGACAGAAGAGATGACCAAGCTTCTCATTGGAGAGGATAGCTACAACACACCACAGTCACCATTTCTATGAACTTATACACTGTGACTCTATCTAGCACCTCAAATCTCCCCTTGCACCATGCTTACTGACTCCCCCCCACCCCCTCCCCCCACCTGCCTTGTCCTCACACTCTGCCATGCTGGGTCCCAAGCCTATGAGTGCTCAACCAAAGCACTCCTGATGTGGGTTAAGATGCAATTTTAACTAGTTATCCCAACTCCTGGGAGTCTTGCCCACCTGTTCCCAGCTTCAGGGAGGCCCCTCCAGCTCTGGAGAGCCCATGGCTGGTGCCTGCTGAGCCTGCCAGGCCTACTTCCAGCAGCCCCAACACACCCTCCTGCCTCACCCTTGCCAGCCCTGTGGCTGCCCATATCCCCCTTCCTCTTCTCTCTGAAAGCCCTTTGGGATGTACTTCTCCAGTGTGCTGACCTCAGCCCAGCCTACTGACTCCTCTGGGCCTCATGCAGCCCATGGAGGAGTTTACCCTGCAACCTGAGCCTCCAGAGACCACGCTGGCTGTCCCTCAGGGAGAGGTGTGGACAGTTTGTGTTGGGAGATTACTCAAACACCTCCCTCCACCACCATTCCCTCAGCTTCCTTTGCCTCAGCAGCCCCTGGTGGACTGACGACCTCTTACTGAGGAATTGCCTAGCTGATTTGCCTGTGCTTTGCTTCCTCATTCAGTGAAACTCCTTTGCAAGGATTCCTTTTCTTTTTTGGAGAGAGGTGTCCAAATTATCTTACTTAGGAAAGGAGATTTCTCTGGTATTATTTCAGTTGGGGCTTGCCTTTGTTTAAAAAAAGGATCTGTGTCTTTGCATTTGTCTATCTGAGGCAAAGAGAGGATAATACTATTAGTCCCTGAGCTTAGAGCTATTGGAGATATAGGATATGGAGATATATCAGATATATATTGCTACCTATGTCAGTTATCCAATGTTGTGTAAAAAACAATCTCAAGACTTGGTGGTTTAAAACAACAACCATTTGTCTAGCTCATGGTGCTGTGAGTCAAGAATTTAGGCTAGGCTCAGTTGGGTGGCTCTTCTGGTTTAGTTGGATTCACCCACGAGTCTGTGGTCAGCTGGCAAGCCTACGGATCAAGTATGGTTTCATGCACACGTCTGGTGTTGGCTGGCCATTGGCACCACAGTACCTGTCATCTTCCAGCAGCTAGCTCAGTTTTCTTCACCTGGTGAGTGGGCAGGATTCCAGGACGATGAGCAGAAACATGCAAGGCCTCCTTTGGCTCAGCTCAAAACTGGCTCAGTGTCTCCTCTGCTGCCTGTTGGTCAGAGCAAGAATGAGGCCAGCACCGATTCAAGGCAGGGAATAGGATCTGGAAAGTTTCAGTATAATGGGGCATGGATAAAGGAAGAGTGGAAACTACCTATCACGCTACCTATGCATTGCCTTTTCTCTTTATAAAAGGCATGGTGATATTTAAGCGGTACTGTTTATTAAGTCCAGAATTTTTTCTACAGCTCCCTTTGTACCTCCAAGCAATGGTCCCCATAATGCACGGAGTGGGTGTCAGAGGAGGGAATGACATGAAACCTTGGAGCACTGGCACCGCAGGGATCCCGGAATGAATTAGACAGTCCTTGGAGAGGCTTACAGGCTTCCGGGGATGGGAATAAATAAAACAAATATTCCAAAACAATCCCTGAGGTGCTGTGATAACATGAGGTTAAGAGATAGAGCAGGATATTTCCCCATATGTTTTTGACATTGTTTTGAAGTAATTTCAGACTTAGAAAATAGTTGCCAAATAGTACACAGAGATTCTGTCTACTCTTCACTTAGCTTCCCTTAATGTTAAAATCTTACGTCACCTAGTGCAATGATCAAAGCCAAGAAATTAACGTTGATATAGCTCTATTAACCAATCTACAGGCTTTATTCATATTTTACCAATTGTCCCACTAATAGCCTTTTTCAATCCAGGAGTCGGCATTGTCTGCCCGAATTTAGCTGTCCTATAAGCCTCCTCTAATCTGGGATACTTCCTCAGTCTTTCTTTGCCTGTTATGACCGTCACTTTTTTGAAGCAGGCTAGCCAGCTGTTTTATAGAACGTCTCTTATACAGGTTTGTATGATATCGTCTCATGATTAGATTGAAGTTATACATTTTTGGCAGCAATAGCACAGAAGTGATACTGTATCCTCCTTAGTGCATCGCATTGGGAGGTACGTGATGTCACCTTGTCTTATCATTGGTGATATTAAATTAACTTTGATCACCTGATGAAGGTGCTGTCTGCCGGGTGTCTCCACCACAAAGTGGCTATTCCTCCCTTTGTAATTAATGTATTCCTTATAAGGATGAAACTTCACAAAGTCTTTGAGACTTTGCACATATCCTGTTTCTCAGCACACGGTAGTCCACTAATTTTAGTATTAGTATATGATTCTTGCCTACAGCCATTATTAATATGGTCGTGGCCAAATGGTGATTTCCTATTCCCATCAGTCCTTGTGCATTTATTAATTAGAATTGGAGTGTAAGAATGAGCTGTCCCTTCTCTGCCATTTAATTATTTATTCACATGTTTATTTACATGAGTGTAAACTCTTGAATATTTAGTTTATGTTATAATCTACTCCTGTCATTATTCCACCAGGGCAGGCCCTTTCAAATGGTCAGGAACCTCACAGTGTCTTAACAATCTGTATGTGCTGATTACTTCCTCCAGAGTGTGTGACCTGCATGTCCCAGGCCACAGGCCTTGCACGGTGTGCTGAATGAGTGAATGAATGAATGAATGAATGATTTTAATCCTGTAAGTAGAGGCAATAATAAGATCCCTAGAGGCCCCAAGCTCCAAAAGGTTGATGGTGACTTTCTCCAAGCTTGATTAGTCAAAACCAAATAAAACCAAAACCAAAAATAAAATGTATAAGGAAGGCCAAGCCAGATGAGAGCATTTTGCCTCTTGGCTACTTGGCTGTTTTTGTTTTTTAGAAATATCAAAACTGTTTAAAAAGAGCTATTGGTTGTCTCTGTTTGCTGGTGCCCCAAACACATGCTAGGCCTATTTGATCATCTTGCACCTATTTGAGGAGTTTGGGATGACTTCATGGAGGAAGGGACATTGGAGGTGGGTTCTAGAGGATTATGAGTAGCCCTTTAACAGACAGAGGAAAGGGGAAGAGTATTCCAGGCAGAGGAAGTAGCACATGCAAAGCCCATCAGAGTGAAAAATGGTGACATTTTGGCCAAATGGTCAATAGCTCATGGAGAGGAATGGCATGAAACTTGGGTGGGAAATGGGGTAGAAAATTGTAAAGGGCCTTGAGTAATTATATGAGGGGGTTTAGACTTGATCGTATAGGTAATGGGGAAGCCAAAGAATTTCTCAATTAAGCATTGAGGGCATTCATTCAGTCATTCGTTGAAGGAAAGTTTATTGACTATCTGCCACCTAGGTCCTAGGACTGCAGTTCTGGAAGAGGCTCAGGCCTGATCCACATGGAACCAGGAGGGAGGGAGGGTGTCAGCAGACATACCATATAACAGTAAGTGTTCCTACAAAAGCTGTGTGTTTTGGGAAGAGACTCTGATGAGAGGGGAGCTCTGGTGGGGAGGCAGGGAGGGAGTGACTCATCTCCTTCCTCCTTAATGCTCTGTTTTGCTTGGACACAACTCTAGGTCCACAGGTGCCAGAGGAAAGGAGAAAGAATCCCTCAGCTTCAGAAAGCCCTGCAGGCAATCTAGGGTAAGGACGGGACTTCATGTCCAGGCAACTCTTTCTGCAAAATGAGGAGAAAACTTTCCTCTAGGTTTGATGACTATGGTGTTGGGGCAAAGACTTCCAAACCCAATGTGACTTGTTGCCTAGAAACCCAGGAAGCACCCAATGAGAAGAGGTGTGGCATACTAAAGGCAATGTTTATCTGCTGAATTTTGATTCCCACTCTTTATTTTGAAGCTGTAGCCCCAAACATGAATGATACAGGTCACTGATACTTGCCAAGGGGGCTTACTCTCTAGCTTACCATTGCAATGTACTTCCAACAGTTGGCACCTGCATCTCTTCGCTGGAGGTGTCCTCGGCAGCCAGTGTGCACAAGCTCAGAGTGCCAGAGAATTAACACCCTCCCTCCCGTAGCCCTCAGCGAAGGACTGGCAGGAGCCTGGAGACAAATACTCCAGATCCTTCACCTCCAGGAGCAGTAACTCTGAAGGTCATGTTCCACACTGTCTTCCCGACTTGTCCAGGCAGATTAAGCCCCAGGTGCCCACAGTGGTCACTTGCTTGAGGTCACGGTCTTTATTGGCTGCCGGCCCTCCCGTCTCACCTCCCACCTCCTACAGGTGTTTCCCGGGATCCCCTCCCAGATAAACTGCCTTCCGTGGAATGCTGGGCTCAGGCTCTCCCTGGAGGATCCTACATGGAGCTAGCAGGCCACACATGAGGTTTAGAGGCAGAGTCTTGTCATTTGCATTTACGTCCTGGCTCACCTCCTCTGCGGTGGGAAGGAGCTGCTGTCAGGAAGGCACAGGCAGCAAGGGTAGGAGCACCCAGCCTCTCTCCGCCTCCGCTTCCTAATGCCGCCTGCAACCCCTGAGATCTGTCATGAGCCCCTCCCTAACTCTGGAGATGGAGGAAGGTAGAGATCACATCACAGGACGAGCTCAGGCAGGGTCTGCTTAAAACAGGTGAGACTGACGGCAAAGGAATTCATGGCTCATCCTTTTTCAGTCATTTCCCTGTAAATAGCAAGGAGCACCTTCACTTTTTTTTTCTTTTTTTTTTTTTTTGCAGCCTAATCACTAAGAACTCCCCTCTGGTGGGTACTTTTTTTAGAGCATAATAGAAGGTGTGATATCTTGTGAGAGGCGCCAGAGTCACTTGGAGAATGGCAGCTCGGGGATTGAAGTTCCTGAGAATATTAAAGATTAACACCAAATACTTTGTTGCTATTTAACTCTCTGCCGATTCATGTTCCCGGAGCAGAAACAGAACATTTCTTTCCCTCCCTTCTGTTTATTCCTTCCCTTCTCTGTTCTGGGGATTCAGAAGCTGTAGATGTCATATGCCAACTCCTTAAGGGCTGAAATGGTTTTATATAATAACAGAGAGGGGGAGCCTACAAAATGAAGAAAGAATCTAATTCAGCGCTTGGGCTGAAATGGGAACTGGAAACGCGGGGGAGGGGGAGCCTTCTTAAAAATAGCTCACTCAGAGGGAAGAATGCAGCTTGTCTCGAGGCAGGCAGGCAGGCGCAACCCTTGGGTGAATTATAGGAACCCACTGTAGGCCTCCTGCGTTTGCTTTTGAAATGTTGATCATGGCTAAGAGGAGGCGGTTGAATGGAGGGCTGCTGGTGGCTGAGGCTGGGAGCCATCCTTGGCAATGGATGAGGCTGTCAGGCGTGTGTCCACACAGGCAGCACGCCACTGGGATCTGTACGCCCTGTGCCCGTCCCTGGAGATTTATGCAGCCCCCATCACTGAAACTCCAAACCTGCCTGGAGGGGCACACAAGTCTCTAAGGAGGATGGGGAAGGAGCCCAGGGGAGCCCAAGGAGAGGGGGGAGAGGTGCAGAGAGAATGAAGAGAGAGGTCTGACAGGAGATGATGAGCACCTTAGAGACCCAGTGGCTCAGAGAGAGAGAGAGAGAGAAGCCAAATGGGGACAGAAAGGAGAAGCAGAAAGAAGCCAGACACATACAGAGACAGAAGGAAGGAGGGGGATCAGCCATGGAAGGAAAGGAAGCAATGGGTACCTTACTGGGTAATGAGAAGGACGGGGGCAGCACAGCACCCTCCCCTAGGCTGCAGATGATCCATCCTTCCTATGCCCCAGTCCCTCTCCGTGTTTACAGGAGGAGCCATGATTGATTTGTTTTGTGGTCATCTTTGCTTTGAAGGGACAACTACCAGGAAGAGCGTGCAAATTCTACAATAATTGCAAGCTTTCCCTGCAGTCTTCCAGCTTGGCAAGTGGTCACCGAGGCCTTAGCTTCTGTGCCTGGTGCATTAAGGGATCTCTGGGTCTGCCCTCTTTCCTCTCTGAAAGGTTGGCCTTTGGTTGATGACAAGTCCAAGTGCCTCATCTGTATCCCCTCAGACTCCCCCAAACTGGGAAGTGACCCCCAATTCCTCCTTCCCTACCTGAGATGCCTGAGAAGGTATGCATGCAGACAGACATAGTGACCTAGAGCCCTTGCCGTCGTATCTTCCAAATCACAGCCCATAAGGAGGAAGAGGTGAAAGAGGGCAAGAGCTCTGTCCCGAAATCATGGTACCAGACATGGCCCCATTGTGAGGGACACCCTGCCCATATCCCCCGGTAGTCACCACTCCCGTGCCTGCCATCAGGCTCTGATATAGGCATGTGTGTCTCTCTCTGCCTGAGGACTTTGGTCACAAGTGTTTGGCTTGTCTGGGGCACACCTAAACTGGTAGATAAATGCTACACTTTCTTTCGGAAAAACTCTGGGGCATGTCGTACCGTTTCCTAGAAAGCCCCAGGTGCCCCCAGAGGTGACCTGCTCAGGAACACACCCTGTCTTATCTTCCCCTCCTTCCCCCTCTCACGTGGCCTGCTACTGTTCTGGAGCTTTCATTCTGGGCCTCCCAGGTAAACTATGTGCCTGCTTTTCAGTTCTAATCTCCCTGGAGGAACTTAGCCCAAGACAGGGGCTGTGTGGTTCTAGCAGCTTTGCCCCAGCCCCTGGGAGTGTTGGGAATGTAAAGGGCCGTGTCATCACAGTACAAAGCAGCGCATGATTCTTGCCTGGGTTTCCTGGAGACCACCCAGGGAACTTGCTGGAGCCCAAGTATGTCTCTACAAGGACTTCAGGCAGAAGCTGCCTTAATTAATAAACACAGAAAAACAAGAAAATCATGGAAAAACAATAAGCACAGTATCTTCTGAGCTTTGACAGACATACTTGGAGAATTAACCACCCAAACCAAATAGAATGTTCTTGAAGCAAACCAGGAACTTGGAGTGGCCTCTCTTGGGCTTCTCGAACTCTGGTTGCCCGTGGTCATCAGTGAGGTGGGTGTAGGCAGTAGGAATGTGGGCTGTGGTCACTGCTGCCCTGTCCTGAAGGAATGATCTTGGGGAGAACGATCCTCCTAAGAGAGGGGTTGAGGTGTCTGGGAAGAGTCTGAATCCTGGAAGAGACAGGCTGGAGTTGAGCCTCTGCTCCATCACGTTCCAGTTGTGTTACCCTTGGCAAAAGATTTAACCTCTCTGAGCCTTGGTTTCCCCACCTGCAAACCTGGGGCCCTGACACCTCACGGAAAACAACATAATGCATGTCCAGCTGCTGATATTAAGTATAGCTCCCATTTGCCTTCTCTTCGTCCACCTCCAAGGGAGCCACACATCCTTGGCCTGACACAGGGCGGGTTGAGGGTAACAGGAAGCGTGTCCTGAGAGAGCCCTGGCCACACGGCCCGGCACTGAGACGGCTGGACACCACAGTCCCCACATGCAGCCAGTCTGCATCCGTGGGCGTGGGAAAGAGACGTAAACGCTGACGGGCATTAAACACGAGTTAGACATGCCATTCCGCGCCACCAACACATTTCAAAAGTGCACATCACAAGGCTCTTGTTGAAGCCCTGGCGGCCAGCCAGGGTCAGACCACAAAAGGAAGCTGTTTCCCCGCTGGCGCTGCCGGGTGGCCGGGCGTGGCCAGGGCCTCACGTCACTGCAGAGTGTGGGGGCTCTGCCGGGATTTCCTGCCCTGGCATCCGCTCTTTCTCCTGCGGGTCCTGCTGTGAACATCCCAGGTGACGATGCCCTGCCAGCAAGGGAAGTCAGCTTTCACCGGACCCCGTCCCCATGTCCCCAGAAAGGCCCCGTCGGTGACGTTTCCGCGGGGCCCCTCCACGTGGCCCTGCAGCCTTCTGGAGACCCGCCGCGCCTTTCCCCCCACGCAGAGTGCCACGGAAAAGCGTCCCTTATCCACAGCTGGGAGACGTCACATTCCATCGGGGGCGTCTAGGTGGAACAGCGGCCGCAGGCCCAGGGGTGGCCGGAGACGTGTGACACGGCTGGCCAAAGTCAGGCCTCCCTCCTGGCAGACGATCCGCAAATATTTATCGAGGGTCTGCCCTGGACCAAGCTCTGTGGCCAGGTCTGCGGGGCACACAGAGGCGCCCTGTGTGACACAAGGAGCTTATGTTCAGACTGAGAAGCCAGGCTGGCACACGGGAAACCGGGGGTCCTGTTGATGCCGCAGCTAGAGTTTCCTGCTTGGATGTGTGGGACGGTGCAGACTGAATGCGCAGGCGCTGGTCTTACTCCGTCCGGGTGAGGTGCTGGGTCCTGCGATTTCCCCTTTGCAGAGGAGGGAGCTGAGGCTGGGCGATAGGTATGCCCAGGATCACATGGAGAGTTAAGCTTCTGTCCTATGGGGTCCCTGACCCTTAGGGTCCCCATAGAAAGGGTAGGACTGGAGTAGTGTGTAAAAGACGATGCCGGCAGACCCAGCTCTGTTCTTAGGCTTGCAGAAATGTTGGTCCTTGGGAGCAGGCTCCTTTAAATGTCACATAAACACCCTACATCCTACCCACCTGCCAGTGGTTCCTATTTGGATAAACACTGACACATAGTTTCCTATGCATAGAGGCACAATGTCTCAAATGATGGATCAGTAGGATGTATTTGTTCATTTTGCCCTGAGTCATTGAACCCTCATTGGCCAGACAGTGTGATTGACTTTTGCTGAGCACCTATGACTGGCCTAACTCTTTGAGGCCCACCCTTGGCTGGACTCCGCCCATTCTCCATTCCGGCCCTGCATGGAACAATGTCTTTTGTTGAGATTGGAAGGGGTCCAATAAACAGTGTGTCTCTTCTCACCTGAGCACTGAGCCACCGAGGCACACTGAGGAACCTCTGCATTGGCAATGGCTGATGGTGGAGAGCATGGCATGACTTGGGTGTGGGGCCACTGTGGATCTCAAAATAATGAATAGGACAGACTGACCTCCCAACATTTCCAGTTATCCCCATGTTGGGGCCTGACCTCGTATTAGGGAGTAAGGAGGAATGCGGGTTTCCTGAAGGCAACGAGAGCTCCAAGAGGAAAGGACTTCTAGTAGCTTCTTTCAACCAGTCAGATTTGGGGAGAGTGCAGGGTGGGGAGAGGTCAGGGTTATTAAGTGGGTAAAGTTCCTCCTGTCCAACAGTACAAACCATACCATAGCTACACAAACAGTGGGGTCCCTCTCTGTAAGGACACCCTTTCTAGCCCCATGTCACTCAACTCCAGCTGTCTTGGAGATATATCATGAGTTCAGGGGTTGAAGGCCAACTTACTGGTAGCTGCCGGGGATTGTTCTTTGGACAGGGATAAGAGGGTGGAGAGAGGGACCTTGAGAGTCTGTTACAACATTTTCCTGCACTGAGAGGCTTAGTAATATGGTGATTAAGGGCATGGCTTCTTGGAGTCAGCCCTGGCTCTCTTCCTAATTTCCTTATCTGTAAAATAGAGATAATATTTATACTCATTGTTTTTATGGATTAAATAAAATTACGACACAGGGTTTAGCACCATCTCTGGCACATACTAACTGCTTAATGGATATTTACTTTTATTATAGCAAATGGGATCCCTTACACAGACATGGTAATGCTTTTGTAGAACACTGTCAGCTCCATTTTCTTATTTGTCCAATGATGACTTGGTACACATCTAGCCTTCCCTGGTCAAGGGGCTTGGGCAAGGTGCTGGGCACACAGTAGCTGTTGTGCAGATTAATTCCTCCAGTGAATTCCCTCTCGACTTGGAGCTGAGCTCCTTGTGCTAAGGGAATGAGTATTTGGATTAGGGGAAGCAGAAGGAGGTGATTGTGGAGTTGAGTCTCAGTCATGGGGGTGGGGAGGACCTGGGGCCCTGGAAGAAGGGAAAGGTGGTCCTAGCCAGTCAGAGATGAACATGGAAAGGAAGGTGGGGGTAGCCAAAGATAAGCTTCTCCTGCGTTTCTACTTTTTTCCACGCAGAGGGAATTCCTAGGATCCAGGGGGTTCATGGACAGCCCCACCCTGGTCATTGCATTGGATGGCTCATGAGAATCCCCTCTTCTTTTTCTTTCTCAATCTCTCTCTCTGCCTCACTCTCCCACACTTCCTCCCTCCCTCCTACTTTCCAGCCTTCCTTCTCTCTCTCTGCCTCTCAAACTCCCAAATCTCCTGCCCTCTCTAATTATATTAGGCTTCAGCCTTGGATCTGGCACCTGCATTTTTCACGCAATGAGAGCAGGCCCTGACTATGTTGTGATGTTCTTTTCGACAAAACTGCCTTTTAGGTAAATACTTTTTGGGCCAATCTCGCTGAATTAACTATCTGGGTCATTTGAATTTCTTCTCTGGGAAATAATTATGGCCTTTGGGAAATGTAAAGTATACTGCAGTCCTGTGAGTGGAAAGAAAGTACCAGCCTCCCTCTTCCCGTGCCACCTGCTTCCATTTCTCTGTGACCCAGGGAACCAAATTAGCAGTGACTCCCATCTCTGGGGTCCAGTGTTGCTTTGGATCTCTCTGGGGAAGTCCCTTAGGCATTCATTCACGTGAGGGAGATTATATTCATGTTACTTTTCCTTGTGTGAGAGCAATACTTCCTCCCAGGCAGCGAAAATTTTTTGAAAAAAAAAAAAAAACATTCTGTAGATTCCCTCTCCAATTCTGGAGAGTGAAATAGAGAAGTAAGTGGTGTTACCATGCTCCAGCCTCGGGAGGACCAAGGCTTGCTTCATAGCGCCAGGCAAGAACAGAAGCTCTTAGACCTGAGCTGGGGAGTGGGTTGCCAGTGGGGGTAGCTGAGTAGCTTTGACTACGGTGATGGGATGCTGTCATGGAAGAAGTTGCCAGTCCCTTCTCTGGCTGGGACATGTAGGAAGCCCCCTTCAACTTGAGAAGGGTTCCTCTTCATCATGAAAATGTAAGATAAGGAGGTCTCCTCTGTCCTAGGGGAACGAGGCTGGCTCTTCCCTTCACTCCTTGGGAGGCAGAGCTGGAAGGAAGGAAGTTGGTGGGAAAGTTTACAAGGGGCGTTCTGTTCATTTGCCACCAGAACATACCACAGACTGGGTAACTTAAACAACAGACATTTATTTCCTCCACAGTTCTAGAGGCCAAAAGTCTGAGATCAAGGTGTTGGCAGGGTCGCTGTCCCCTGAGGCCCCTCTCCTTGGCTTGTAGGTGGTCGCCTTCCCCTGTGTCCTCACGTGGTCTTTCCTCTGTGCCAGTCTGTGTTCTAATCTTCCCAGAAAGACACCAGTCCTACTGGGGCACGGCCCACTCAATGACTTCATTTTATCCTAGAGACCCCATGTCCAAATAAGGTCACACTCTGAGGTCCTGGGGATTAGGATTTCAGCAAGTGAATTTTGAGGAGGACGCAGTTCAGCCCCTAACAGGCTTCCTGGGAGGCCGGGTAAGAAGGTGGACACTGAGCGAGTTAGGAACAGAGGGGAAATGACTGATGTACCCTAAGATGGCTGATGTTCAGAGCCATTAGCACTTCCCTGGTCATCCTGAATGAGGCACCCTGGCCAGAGGACATCAAGAGACCCAATGGTGAGGTCACCAAGGAGGAAGGGAGGTCTGGGCTGGTGACCCAGGCTCACCAGCAGGATCTAGAGTCGGCGTGTGTGGGTTTGGGGAGAAGGGAGAGGGGAGGGTCCCCATGGGGAGGAGAACTGGGGCTGGATGATCCTCTGACTGTACCTATGGAACCGGCTGAGCACACAAATGGAAATCTAAAGAACTTCAGCCCCGGAAGCCAAGTGAGGGCAGCACAAGCTGTGTGGAGGCTTGCACAAGCAAGGTCACTGTGCAAAGTTGTGCGAGCAGCACACTGCCTGTTCGCGTCTCATGCCTTGGGGCTGTGGATGGGAACAGCACCACTGGAGTGTGGCTGCAGCCTGCAAGGCTGGACACCGTGGCTCTGACTTCAGCGCAGGAGCATCCATCCATCCGAAGGACCAGTTTTCAATGGTGACCTCGTGTGGCAGCAACAGAAGCCATAGCAGGGGTAGGACTGAGCGGAGTCTTGTTCTTTCTCCACCAGGCAGTTAAAAGCAGGACTGGCCTCTTCAGTCTGAGCAAGGCCCAGGAAGGTTGGGAGAGGAAGATAAAGGAGGTCCGAAGAAGGAATCTTCTAGATAAGGTGGGAAGTGGGGAGTTGAACGATTGAACACAAGAAATATAACTGGTTTGCACCAGCTAGCTAGAGAGCTGGTTGAGTGCTCACACCAGTCAGATTCAGATCCCTTTGGGGAGAGTGGACACCTTTTTTGAGCAAGGCTTTAAAAATCTGCACTTTGGGATTTTGGTTCACATTTTGATTCACTGTACATCTGCACACACACATTTTATCAGTCTGTACTCAGTAGGGCAAAGACTTCTGAGCCAGGCACTCTGGTGGGCATGGGAAGAGAGGAATTGGCCTCCAGTAATTTATTAACGGAGGAGAAGAGACCCACAGGTCACTCAGTCAGCTGGGTCCCAGACACCAGTTGGCTGCCTTCATTGAGAAAATGCTCTGTCTTGGGGGTTTCTTGGAAGCAAGCCCTGAATCGAGGATCCGTGGGAAACTGATTTCTTAGGAGGTGCTTTCAAAGGAAATGATGAAGGGATGGGGGAGCGGGGCAGGGTAGAGCTCAAGGCTATGAGCTCAGGCAGAGTCTCAGCCTCCACGGGGGCCCACCAGATGCTCTGGAGCATGTCCCATCTTAGAGGCTGTCCTGACTCGAGGCAACCGAGCTAGGCTTTCATAGCCCTCAGTCCATCAGTTGTTGGCTAAGGGCCACCTGGGAGGTCAGAAACTTCTAGACACTGCCAGCTCTATGCTCATGTGAGCAGAGTGCTGTAGGAGCCATTAGACAATTCTCCCGAGGGAGAGGCTAGGGTGGCTATTAGCAGCAGAAGGACACAGCCCTGGGGCAGAGGTGCACAGAAAGGGCAAAAGGAATACCTCTGGGGGCTGGCATTCTCTACCGAGCTGCTCGCTGCCTTGTCTTGGCTCCTTCCTCCAGGAACTGTTTGAAGACCTGATTCTGTGAATGAGTGTGAAACTTGGGCCAGCACCACCACAGAGGCTGAAGGCAACTCCTTAACTCACCAGCTTTGTGACCTTGAGTGAATGGCTCTGACCTTCACGCTCTTCATTGGCATGATGGGAATGGTAATTCTTTTCTCATAGGGTGGTTGTAGAGATAAAAGGGGCAGTGCCCGCTCAGTGCCTAGCTCCCTGCTTGGCTCGCAGCAGGAATTTGTGAAATGCAACTCCCTTCCTTGACTACTTTTCCTCCCCCTTCTTGGGGAAAAACGTTACCCTGAGCACAGGGCTGCCGAAAAAAGTCCCTGCCACCTGCTCATTTTGTTTATGTACCGTCCAGCAAAAGGTAACAATTTAGATGGCAAATTGCGCTGCCAGAATTGGGGAGTTGGTGTATTAATTCCTGACTATTTACTGTGACAGGTTTAAAGCCCAGTATTTCAGGGAGTGCTAGGGCTTCCACTCCGCAGCATACAGAATTGCATGGATGCACCATACTGCTTCCTGGTGGTACCAAGCATCTCCTCTGTGTGGCGGGTGGGGACAGGGTCCTGGGAGAACCCAAAGGGCTGACTTCATCCTGTCTCCTCTCCCAGCAGCCCCGGCGAGCCACCAGCTCCATCCTTATGGGTGTTGGGGGAAGAGTTTTCTCAGAAGAGCACAGACAAACCCCTCCTCAATGCTGCGGAGCTCTGTAGCAGTTGGCCTGGGAGTGCATGTGCCATCTCGGTGGCTCTGTTGGTGCCCATCTCAGTCGGGCCACAAAGGCATGCAGCCCAGGGGTGACCTGGGAGGCGGCATTGATAAACACATGTCTGTGTTAGGTGGCGCTGTCTCCAATCTGCAGACCCGCATACCGAGGCTTGAGCAAACTCTCACAGCCAGCAAGATGTCAGCTCCAGCATGGAGCTGACATCTTTCTGGGAGACACCTGGCCACACTGCCTCTCCTTTCTTCTGGCACTGCTGCTCTCAGGCCTGTCTGGGAGGGTCCTTCCCACATCCCAGGAGGCTTTTCCAAGAGACTGAAGATCTTCACCTGTGCTTCATGCTCACACCTTCCCAGTGCTTCCCTTTCCTAGCCTCTGTTGCTGTCCCCGCAGAGAAAAAAATGATCACAGAGTGATTTGATCAGACCTTGTATTCCTTGGGCACAATCTTGGAGACACCCTCTACCCTGAGCAGCAGAGTAAAGCCTTTCTTCCCAACAGATTACTTTTAATGAATGGGAGAACATTCCCAACCCCCCCACCGGAATTTCTCATTTAAAATAGTTTAAAATAGTTTAACCCACACCTTGGGGTTGTGTGTAGCGGAGTGCCTGGCACCTAGTAAATCCTCAGTTGCTGTTCATGATTATTATTACTGCCGGCCTCTTTTGGTAGGGTGCTCTTTGTCCCTTCAGTGAATAGGAAGATATACTTCATTCTAAATCTGAATTGATTTCTGGAAAGGTAATACGAAACAGAGGTCCTCTGTGACAGCTGAGTGTGAAGAGGAATTGCTTAGCCAGCACGATCCAAAAGAATTTTCTGTGATTATGGAAAATTTCTGTAATACACACTGTTCAATGGAGTAGCCAGTGGCCACATGGAGTTATTGAGCACCTGAAGTGTGGTGAGTGCAAACGAGAACTTGAATATTTTGTTGTTGCTGAATTTTTCATTTTAACTAATTTAAAATTAGGGGGCCACACGTGGCAAGTGGCCACTGACTTGAACAGTACATGTTTAGCCCTAATGTAGTGACTGATGGCTGCTATAAAAACTTTAACTATAGCTCCCACAAATGCTCTAAAACAATTTATTGCTAAAGTATACATCCTAATGAAGCTAATAATCATGATAGTGGGTAATAAAGGATTTGTTGATCATTCTTTGGAGGTGACGTACCTAAGACACTAATGCTAATAAGTGATTCCTGACTTGCGGGTTGATGAAGGAGTCCTGCAGGGAGGACCGCGATGGTCACATCTGCTTAAGTTAAGCCGATGATCTTCTCAGCCTCTCATTGAAATGGGAGTGAACACATTTGGGTCCTTTTGAATCCAAATACTGCAGGCAATGTTTGCAGATGTTTCTTATAAACGCATTCCAAACTGTGCTTTAAAAAAAATATTCTTCTCTTTTAGCTCAGGAACCTCATTTCTAGGAATTTATCCTGAAAAAAGTAACCCCCCAATAAAGAAATAATATTGTAAGCACAAAGATGTTAATTACAGTGGCACTTACATTAGTAGGCCCTTGGAAACAAGTTTCATGTTCATTAAGAGAAGAGCTAAAGGAACTACACAATAAAATATTGGAAACAATTCAAATGGTTGAGAAGAAAATGGCTAAGAAATTGCATGTTATCAGTGTGATGGAATATTCTGTACCCATTAAAATCATATCTACAGTGTAATACTGAGTTTTTTTTAAAAGCAGAATTGTTATGTACAGAAAATTCTCAAGTTTTAAATGCATAGAGAAAGATTGAAAGAAATAAATGGAAAGTGTTCCATTAGAATTCTGTTTCTGGGAAGGTGGAGTGGACATAGTTCTATTTCATCTACCTCTAAGTACAACTAAAAACTCTAGATATTATATGTGAAACAAATACAAGGACTCTCAAAGGTGGAGAAAAGCAGCTAGGAACTTCAGGACCAAAGGAATGACATGCTGGTAAGTTTTCTGGGTTTTCTTTTTGCCTTATAGACACCAAACTTGGATCTGAAGAAGCCAGCAGCCCCCAAATACCAATAGGTACAGATTCCAAAAGTTCTGACAAAAGCCTATTCTTTCGGGCCAAAAGACCAGGAAAGAGGCAGACTAACAAGACAGAAAACTTTTAGGCAATGACTGCTCTACTCCAGCCAAACATCACAGAAAAAAGTGTGGCTCAACTCTACCCATGCCAGTAAAGGACAACTGGGATCCTAGACGTCTACCCTGCCAAGGCTGTAGCAAGGCATCCCAACACCCCCACAGGGATGCTGTCAGAGAAGGCCATTTAAGGAACCAGGACTTTCATGCCCCCAGGTCAGTGATGAGGTCCCCTCTCCCCTAAGCCAACTGTAACAGAAGGCTTAAAGAAGAATCTGACTTATAAAATGAGTATGCCCCAGCGTCAAAAGAAAATCACTTGTAATATCAAGAGCCAGGAAAATCTCAACCAAATGAAAAAAGATAATCAAGAGATACCAACACAGTCAACCAATAGGATCTCATAGACATTTGTGGAACACTTCACCCAAACACCAGAATACACATTCTTTTCAAGTGTCTGTGGAACACATCTCAAGATAGACTCTATTCTGGACCAGTAAAAGAAACCTCAACAAACTGAAAATAATTAAAGTCGTACATAGTGTATTCTCTAATCACAATGAAATCAAATTAGAAATCAATAACAGAAAGATAACTGAAAAATCTCCAAATAGTTGAAAATTTAAAAATACACTTTTAAATAATCCATGGGTTAAAGAGGAAGTATCAGGGGAAATAAAATCATACATTAGACTGAATGAAAATGAAAATGCAACATTTCAAAACTGTGGGACACAGCTACTGCCGTGCTAATAGGAAATTTGTAGCATTAAATATATACACTAGAAAAGTGGAAAAGTCTCAAGGCAGTAATATAGCTCCCACTATAAGGATCTTGAAAAGGAAGAGCAAAATAAACCCAAAGCCAACAGCAGGAAAGAAATAATAAAGATAAGAGCAGGAATCAATGAAATTGAAAATAGAAACAATAGAGAAAATCAATGAAACAAAGAGATGGTCCTTTGAAAAAAATCAATAAAATTGATAGACCTCTAGCAAGACTGACAAAAGGAAAAAGAGAAGAGACACCAATTACCAATATCAGGGATGAAATGGGAGCTATCTACAGACCCTAAAGGCATCAAAAAGATAATAAGGTAACACGGTAAGCAACTCTCCACACATAAATTTGACAACTTGGAGGAAATGGATCACCTTGTTGAAAACACAAACAATCACACCTCGCTCAACATGAAATAGATAATTTTGAACAACCTTTAACTATTAAGGAAATTGAATTTCTAATTTTCAAAACTCCCCAAAATGAAATCTCCAGGCCCAGATGGTTTCACTGGAGAATTGTACCAAGCATTTAAATCAATTCTACACAAATTTCTTCCAGAAAATAGAAAAGGAGGGAACAGTTCCCAATTCATTCTATGAAGCTAGTAGTATCCTGACACCAAATGAAAACATTACAAAAAAGAAAATTATAGGCCAATATATCTCATGAATGCAGATGCAAACATCTGTAACAAAATATTAGCAAATGGAATTTAGCAGTATATAAATTAGATACCAAGACGGAGTGAAGTTTACTCCAAGGATGCAATGATGATTCAATATTCAAAAATCAGTCTGTGTAATCCATCACATTAATAGGCTAAAGAAAAACTTACATGATCATATCAACTAATGCAGAAAAGAACTTGACAAATCTCAACAACTCATTTATGATTAAAAAAAAAACTGAGAAAACTAGGAATAGAGGGAATCTTCTCAATTTGATAAAGAGCATCTACAAAACCCCTACAACTAACCTTATACTTATTGGTGAAAGACTGAATGCTTTATCCCTAAGATCAGAAACAAGATAAAGATGTTTTACCACTCTCAAACAACATTGTGTTGTAATTCTAGCCAGCATAAGAAATCAAGTAAAGGAAATAAAAGGCATATATATTGAGGAGGAAGAAATAAAGCTGTTCCTATGTGCAGATGACATGATTGTCTATGTAGAAAATCCCAAGGAATCTACCAAAAAAAAGAAAGAAAAAAAGAAAATCTCTTTAAATTAACCAGTGAATTAAGTAGTAGGATACAAGATGAGCATATGGAAAAACAGCTGTATTTTTATATATAAGCAATAACCATGTGACTCTTGAAATTAAAAATACAATCTCATTTATGATCGCTCAGTAAAAAAAATGAAATACTTAAGTGTACATCTAACAAAATATGTACAGGACTTGTATGCTGAAAACTATAAAACACTAATGAAATAAATCAAGGAGAACCTAAATGTAAGTGAAGAGACATACCAGGTTCATGGACTGGAGGATTGAGCACAATAAATACATTAATTCTCTACAAATTTATCTATGGCTTTAACATATTTCCAATCAAAATCCCAGGATAATTTTAGTTTTTTAGATATAGAAGATTATTCTAAAATTTTTATGGAAATGCAAATAAGTTAGAATAGCTAAAACAATTTTCAAAAAGAAGACTAAAGTGTTACTAAGTCTACCCAATTTCAAGATTTATTAAGTAACTATAATAATCAAGCCTGCCTGGGAATGGTGGAGGCATAGACATAAAGATCAATGGAACAGAATGAAGAATCCAGAAATAGACCCACACAAACATGCCCAACTGATTTTACAGAGGTGCAAAAATGATCCCATGGAGGATAGATAGGCTTTACAACAAATTGAGTTGGAACAACTGGACGGCTATAAGCAACAAAACAAAACAAAACAAAACAACGTAAGTCTCACACCTTATACAAAAATTAACTTAAAAATGGATCACAGGGCGCCTGGGTGGCTCAGTCGTTAAGCGTCTGCCTTCGGCTCAGGTCATGATCCCAGGGTCCTGGGATCGAGTCCCACATCGGGCTCCCTGCTCTGCGGGAAGCCTGCTTCTCCCTCTCCCACTCCCCCTGCTTGTGTTCCTGCTCTCGCTATGTCTCTCTCTGTCAAATAAATAAATAAAATCTTTAAAAAAAAAAAAAAAAATGGATCACAAACTTAAATATAAAATGTAAAACTGTAAAACTTATAAAACTAGAAAAAACAAAGGAAAACTAGTTGGAGTTAGATTTCCGGTCCTAGTAATTTAAAGGTGTTGACTAATATACTAGGTAATACCATTCTTGGACAAAAACAAGGCGTGGTTTTATGGTGATGATACTGCTTCTCTTCGATGCCTTGTAAATGGTCTCAGAAGGTCACCACAGAAGGTTTCTCAAAACATCTCCAGCAATGGCATCGGCTGGGCATAAGATGGGTGTGGTTTTCCAGAGTGGTGCTTTGGGGGAACAGAGTTCATTTGGGTGTAGAAGTTCTATACCTTGAAAATAAGAGAGCCTTTCTCCTTTATGATCCAATTTGTATAATTTCATATTTGGAGTGATATTTGTCTTGCAATCCTGAGGGTCTCAGGGACTGTACCCCTTAAAAAACCAGGAGGGAAGGAGCATCTCTGAGGTGCTGTCCTTCTTTCTGAGGATGAGAGGACCCCCCCCAGGAAAGCTCTCCAGAGAACTCAAACACCTCATGGCTGGTCTGGGCTCAGGGGACTCATGTGGGCACAGGAAGGAATGTCACTCTCTGTACCATGCAGGAGCTGACTTTCCCCTCTGTTAGCTGATACCACTTGAAACCTTTTTCTTTTTTTTGGCAGAGACCCCTTGTCAAGCCTCTGCAGGCCCAGGAGGTTTCCAGGCCAATTCTGTCCTCAGGCTAGAGGGAATTAAGCAGCTCCTGCCCTGACCCAGCCCCTATTCTGGTCGCTCTTTCACTCTTGCAGCTAGGGGACCCTGCCTATGCCTCAGCCTTACGAGGGGCTCAGCATCGCCCTTGCTCTTGCCTGCGCCTTTCCCTATCCCAGATAAAGCTATCTGTTCTCAGGAGCTGGTTCAGAGCCCAGGACTCAGTTCCTGACTCCAAGCTCACTTAGCAGGGCCCCAGCCACCTATTGGGCTGTCTTGCTTTCCTCATGCCCTGGCTGTCTCCCTATTTATTGCCTTACCCAGTAGTTTCTCATTGCCCCTGGCTGACACCTCCTGCCAGGCACCCCACTTTCCCCAGCCATAGTTCAGTTAGTCAGATGGCTCTGGAATGCTCCCAGAAGCTCCATGCCTGGCTGGGTTATGGGGTACAACAGAGAGCTAACTCCCTTCCTACACCAAGGTTCTAGATTACAGCCAGGTTTTATTCCAGGGAATTCGTTGGAGGAGCAATTGACCCTCTAGAAATTAGAACAGAGTCCATCATAGAAGTGGACATGGCTGTGGGTAATGGTCGTGAAGTCTCCCTGGGCTCTGTGTTCCACTCCAGGAACCAGACCAGATCTTGGAGGGTCTATTCAAACCCAGGTGTCTGCAGGTAGTCCAGGTGATTACATGAACTCTGGGAAGATAAGATAGTCTGGGGTCAGTATCAGTGCATTGGAGGACCATGGTCAAAGACCCACAGCCCCAGGAGTGCTCTGATAATGCCCTAGGTCAAGCCCACCTGTGGACTGGCATGCAGCCGGTTCCCCAGGTGAGTAATGTACTGCTGCCAGACCAGGTAAGGGGGAGAGCTCCATACCGGCCCAAATGTTTTCTCTCTTCCAAGTGGCACTTGTTCAGGAAGCAAGGCGCACCTTGAGCTGTGCCTGAGTCTGAGTAGTAGCGCTGGAGTTTCCTGTGCCCGATAGTGTAGACCCAAGCTCAGTCTTCCCACAGGAGGGACCCCCAGCCCTCATTCTCAGGCAATCCTACCACATTCCCTAGGAGCTAAGGAGGCAGGCCTTCTGAGGAATGCTAGCGGAGGGGTTCTTGGCTGATTGCCAGGGATGAATTCACTTGAGAGTGTCAAATCTTTGGGGGTAGATTGGAAAAGCCAATTCCTATCTCTATTTTTGAGCCTTCTGTGTCAAACCCTGTTAAAATAGGGAGAGGATTTTTCAGCCAGAAGGCTGGGTAATCTTGTCTCTACCCTAAGATCAATCCACAAGAGGAGCCTTTTAGAAATCTGAATAGCCAGAGACATTTTTGGGAGCAAGTGCTCAGAAAGCAGTGTGTTTGATGACACAGTGACAGATGACTCAGTAAGGTGACCTGCATCATGGAAACTCTGGTACTGTGCACACTGTCCTTTATCATGTGGCCAGGGAGCTTGAACAAACTGGCCTAGTAAATGATCCTGGCAGCAGGCAGGGAGGAGGAGCAGGGGAGAGGTGCTCTGCGAACCACGGAGGGAGGGGCAGCGGAAGGGTGGCAGTGACCCAGGCCAGGACGGGGGCATGGCAACAGGAGACAACCAGCTAGTTCATAGCTTCCAATTCTCCCAGTCTCTTGAATGAGAAACTGGTCTTTACGTTCAAAAGAGTTTTCCTGTGCACAATTTAGGGAAATTCTGACCGTCCCAGTCTTGTTGGGGAGGCATTGCAGGTGCAAACCCAGTCGTGTAGGCAGGGACACAAGACGCCAGAGCCCAGGGATAGTCTGGCTTCAACCAACAGTCACAGAGTGTGCACTGCACCCCAGCACCATCACGGAGGTGAATTTCCCTGGTTACTTAGCACACAACATTCCAGGCCCTTCCAGCAAACATCTGTTGCTATCTAGATTTCCAAAAGACTTCTCTTATTGATAGAGGCACAGGATCACCTCGCCTACTGACTTAATCCTGTCCATTTGTTAGCGGGGTTTGACTCAAGAGTCTCAGGGAAGCAGATAGGAGTGGGTGGGGGAGAAAAGGTGAGAGGGGTGTGGTTGTCTTCTGGGAGAGAGGGGGACCGGTACCACGACCAACAATTATAACATCACGAGGTGAGTGTTTAAATCAAGCTGAACCCTGTGTGTTTGGCACCCAAAGGTAAGGATGACTAACTGGGGAGCAGAGGGCAGAGGGAGGGTAAGAAGAGGTGAGTTGTGGAGTTGCAGCAGCTTGGCTGGTCCTATATAATAAGTAATAGGGTTAGGGAAAGGAAAGGTGGGCTTTCTGGAGAGGGCGCAGAAGGGCACAGGTGCAGAGATCAGCGAGCCATGGTGTACTGTGGGAGAATGGAGCATTGTGGCCCTGGGCTGGGTGGGGGGGTGTTGTGGTAATCCCTGGAGCCGATGCTGCCCAGGGGGGCGGTGGGGGGATCACAAAGGGTCTTGCATGCCAAGTGAAGGAGTCCAAGCTCTATCCTGTAGGTGACTGGGAAAAGGCAGTGGGAAAAAGCAGAGGGCTTTGAAGAGGAAGTTTTGTGATTAGCTTTGCTCTTTAGGACTAGAACTGGGTATTCTTCCTTCCTTACCAGCCCGGGGGTATAAATGAAGTTACAATGATAGGGAGATCATGTTTTGCTCCCATAATTTCATATTCTCCTCCCACCTGCTGAACTGAAGGACCCTATCCCAACTGTGAGATCCCAGGGAGGGAGGGCTTGAGGGGGAGGTCCTGCTGGGCCTAATTCTGGGGTCTGTTGCTGCCAGGCCACTGCCCAGCTCCCAGCCTTGGGTTGAAGTTGGCGTCCCTGTCTCCTTCTGGTTCTCTTGCCCCCATCCAGACCATCCGTGCTCACCTCTCCTGCAGGTGGGGATGTTACTTCTTCTCTGTACTCTGTCCTGTCACAGCATCCCACGGCAGGTTACTTAAGCCCGGAAGTATCACAGGACTTTTGTCAACCTTCTTCCATTTTTATTAAGACTTTATTACTTATATATATAAATCTAAATAAAATATTTATATACATAAATAAATAAAGTATTATATATGTATAATTAAGATGAAGATCAAGGTTTACAATCAATCTTCTTTTTTATGTTGAGATCTTGAGACCCACCACTTTCTTCCCAGAGCACGGGGCTGGATTTGAGGCTCACTTTTTTTTTTTTTAGTGTTATTTATTTTATTTTTTTTAGATTTTTTTTTTAATTTATCTAACAGAGATAGAGAGAGAGCACAAGTAGGCAGAGCGGCAGACAGAGGGAGAGGGAGAAGCAGGCTCTCCGCCGAGCAGGGAGCCCGATGCGGGGCTCGATCCCAGTACCCTGGGATCATGACCTGAGCCGAAGGCAGCCGCCCAACCGACTGAGCCACCCAGGCACCCCTGAGGCTCACTTTTAAAGAAACCTTTTGCTGGATGCTTTTCAGCATCCCCGGAAATATTTTAGAAGGCGAATTGAATTTTGGAAGCTTCTCTGTTGTGATTCTCTTCTTTAGGGCAGAAGTTTCGTAGAGGAAAGCAGGGAACGCGGTGGAGGTGGGCAGGGCCTGGAATCAAACCAAAGGAGCTCAGAGCCCGATTCTGTCACTTACTGTGTGATTTTGGACACATTACTTAGCTTTGCTCTGTCTCAGTTTTGTCATCTACGAAATGGGGATAATAACAGTATCTACGACATAAAATAGTTGTGATGCTTAAGTGAATGAAGCATAGAGCTGTACCTTTATACTTCTGATGTGCAGCCGCTTTCTGCTTTGGGTGACAAGGATGGGAGGGGCAGGGGGGATGTGACTAGTGAAGTTATAGTAGCACTTTCAGATGGCCGAGTTGCAGGACACTGCTTTGCCTTTCAAATGGGCACAGTCGCAGGAGGCTGGAGACTCTTTTTCTCTGGAGAAGATTCAGGCTAAGGCTGCCAACCGTTTTTATGGGGGATTTAAAATGTAGCTTTGCCCGGAGTCAGGGGAATAGATAATCTGCCTCAGACACGTATTGTCTCTGTGAGATTCTGTGGCTCCCATCATGAGGCATGGAGGAGCTTGGAAAAGTGAGCTGTTAAAAAAGACAAGTTGCAAAAGGAAAAAAATTATGCCCCTTTGACTCTTGCACTCAGGTGGTTCTGAGAGCAAGGTACTGGCGGCTCAGAGACTAATTGAATAATTGCAGGAAGCCCCTAGCTCCCCTCAGGCAGAAGAGGCTCCAGGGGCAGAAGTTTCCTGAGCTGCTAAGGAAGGCTGGGTCGTCCCACCCTGCTGCTCACTGCTGAGCCTGGAAGGCGGGAAGTGTCCGCATGAAGTTCATTGTCTCAAGTGGCTTTCCTTGTTGATAGGCAGGAAATGCAGTATGACTGCTATAAGCCCAAGAGGCCGCCCAAACCCAGTGTCACAGCAGTTTTCTGCCCCAGACCCGCTAGGTGGGACTGATGGAGTGCTCACTGTGGCCAGGCTGGATGGCACTCTGTGCAGAGGGCTTGTGTCCCCATGTCCTTTGGTGATTCCCAGTGCTGGTGGTTTTCATGGGGCTGATCAGCCACCAAGAGAAGGGATGTCTTTTCTCCACACATCAACTGTCCATTTTTTGTGTAAAACATAATTGTCTGTTTCAAAAGCTTATTAATATTAAAACTTTAGTGATTAAATAAAGTCGATTTTAGAAAAGAAAAAAAATTCCCCTTTCCACCAGCATCATCATTTTTGCACATTTTCTTCAGGCTCAGCCACATTGCAAATATAGTTTTAAAGATTTGCAACCATGTGTAGTCTGGTCTTCACTCAACATTATGTCATAAGCATCATTAGCGTTGCTATATGATTTCATAATTATTCTTTAGAGCTTTATGACAAATATTCCACTGAGTTACTAGACCATCATTTATTTAGTCATTTCCTATTAATGAACATTTAGATCATTTTTTACTTTGGCTATGATGGTGACTGCTGTGAGAACATCTTTGTATTAATAGTTGGTTTCTTCTATTAAATTCTTCCTCTGGGTAAAATACAGGTAATGGGCTTACTGGGCTGAAAGGTATGAACATTTTTTTCTTCTCCTTAATACATATTATTTTCCAAAAGGGTTGAACCAATTTGCAAGGTTACCAGCTATGTATGATGCTACCATTTCCTGTTCAACTTTACTCACATTGCCTGTTACCATTAAAATTTACATTATTAAATATTTATAGCTAAGACATAGTACCCCACATCTGCTTCAATTGCATTTCTTGAATTATTACTGTCTTCCCTTTATCTGACCCTTTGGTCCAGGAAGACTTACCAATCCGCCCTACCCTGCTGGCCTTAACTTCCTAAGATATCCCTACAGCCCCCATGTTAATCCTGAATCTGTTTTCAATGATTCTTAAACTCGGGGAGGATCTCCCTGCCTGCTCCTGGCTCCTGCCAGATTTGATTCTCTTCCAGACTCTTCTAGCAGGCACGTTCTTTGTCTAGCCAACTCCTCCAGTTGTTTCAATTAAGGAATTACTGTTCCATGCTCTCTGGACAGCATCCCTCCCTCTCCCGATGGTAGGCACAGATTTAGACAATTAGTACAAGTGGGGAAGAGCATTTCCCTGTACATTTGATGACAATGTGTTTTCTCTTGTGGGAGTTGTCCATGTCCTCTGCCATATCCTTCCTTCATTTATTAATTCATTGAGAAAAATATTGCTGAGTGCCTAAGATGTTCTGGATGGTAGAGCTATGACAGAGAAGGTATAGCCTCTGCCCTCATCCAGCTCAAATTTTACTGGGGCACACACACACTATTAATAAGCAAGTGAGTGAATGAGTATTATATCATGCTACAGGGACAAAAAACCAAATAGGGTAAAGAGACAGAGAAGGCTGGGGAAATGTGGGCAATGGTGTCCTGCTGCTACCTTGCACCAGCTCTTGAATATTATGTGCATCCCTCCCAGCCCCTCTTCAGTGACCTCATGTTTGTAGCTGGAAATTGGTCGTGGTGGAAGTATTTACATCACATACATAAAGTGCTACAATTCAGGGGCAGATGGTGTTAAACTTCTATCAGCACACAACTGGGTATGGGTGGCCACTTTGTGTGGGCAAGTCAGGGAAGATCTCACTGAGAAGGTGGCATTTGACAAGGAGGGGATGAGGGAGGGAACCATATGGGTTTTTTGGGGAAGAGCATTCCAGGCAGAGGGAACAGCCAATGCAAGGTCCTGAGGCAAGGTGTGGTTGCATGTTTTAGAAACAGCAATGAGGCCAGTGCAGCTGGAGCATATTTGGAGGAAGTGGGGAGCAGAAGAAGGGTGGTAAGTGATGGGAAACAAAGGGGATACTGGTTGGAGACAGGATCAGAGGTAGGCCTTCTAGGTTATTGTAAGTATTTTGGGTTTTACTCCTGATTTGAGATGGAAGTCATTGGAGAAATGACAAGTTCTGATTTATGTTTTAGAGAATTACTCTGGCTGCTGTGTTGAGTATAGAACTGTAGGAGGGCAGAATTCCGACCATTAGCAGGCTATTGAAATAACCCAGGAGAGAGTTGATGGTTGTTTTGATTGGTACTGGAGGTGAAGAAATGGTTAGTTTCTGAACACACAGTCGAGGAAGAACCCACAGTATTTGCTGATGGATCACATTTGCTGCGTGTGGGAAAGAAGCCAACGATGACCCCTTTCTATTAAGGCCTTTTCTTATATTGAAATTAAAATGTTTTAGTTTAAGAAGATTTGAGGTATGGCCGCAGAGTCTACCACTTAGCTCTTTGGTTTTTCTTTCTTTCTTCTACACAAATTTTATTCTGAGGAAAGATGTCCTTTTAACTATGTTTGATTTTGAGCAGTCCAGTCCTAAGCAAGTCAACCAAGCACAACTCAGGGAGAGTGCTAGAGGTCCACAAAAATCCATTCTCCTCCTTTCTCATACACAGTAGCAGAACTGATGTTGGGCATGAAGCACCTAGATGCATCTCTGGGACCAAGTGTGGCCCAAGGGGAGAGGAGTGGAAGTATGAATTCCAGGTGATCCCCCCACACAAGAGAAGACATTTCTCCTCTTTTGAGCTCATAAGCCAAAACACTGATGTCTACGTGCTGCTGGCTTGGCTTTGACCATGGAACCAAGAACCATAGAGTAAAAGGATGGAGAACACTAAGGTTTTGAGGTGACCATGAAGAGCAGAGCTGCTGCCCCCCAACTTCCCTCAGGACTATTATGTGAGAGAGAAAACACAATCTTTTTAAAGTCATAGTTTCCTGGAGGTATTTTCGGTACAGCAATTTAACCTTTACCCTAATATAAGAGCCCATACCAAAACAAACCAATCAACCAGCAGAAAATCAGAAAGTTGAAAGTGGCATTGTTCAGTTGAGGAATGAAGTCTGCAGGATCAGAACCTTTAGATGAGTATAAAATGGAGAAAGACCAAGGGCAGAGGGCCATCCAGGAGCCGGGAGCACCTATGGACGGCTGGCCATGATTTTGGTGGGAATAGTGTGAACAGATTTGCACTGGGAACAGTGAGGAGAAAGACATTGGGTGAAGGAGAGGAAAGAATGCTGGCATTTTAAGGTGGGAAGATTTTCCCAGCATGAGACCAATATGTACTGGGAAGTGGGGGCTGAAGTCAAAAGCCTACAGGGGAAGTTGTTCTGTTGTGAGGAAGGCAAAACATGAGAAGTTGTCCTGGGAGAAGACTCCCTTGCAGTCACTGAGGAGGTGGGTAGGAATGATCCAGTAGGTCTTTTGAAAAATATGTCTTTTATTGGCCATGCACTAACCTTGATCTATGCTAAGGGAGGGGGAAATAGACACCTAACAACCTTCTACATTAAAGTTAATGGGGAATCTCCTATAAAGTCTAAGGGCAGAATATGGCATGATGAATCTGTATGATTATTTCATGAAGCTTCCCAAAGGTAAATAAGGCTTTTAAGAGACGTGTTTATTGGTGAACAATTTATATCAGTGTATGTAGCATCAGCTGGAATGTAATACACAATTGCTGAGGATAAGGCAGGAAACGATTACCAAGTTGGCTCCAGCTGGCGCTGGCCCCGTGGGAATGCAGTAAATAACTGCCGAATCACAATGAAGATAAATTGGTGCACTGGGTGAACACTTCCAGAGAGCCCATATGTACCTCTTTACTCTCTTTAAGGAGCTGGTATTGCCTGGCCCTTTGGGGAAGCAGCAAGGCTTCCCTTGAAGACCACTCTGGAAGCCAGGTCAACATCTTTGGCAGGAAGAAAGGAGCGGTGCCCCAATACTCCAGGGTCCTGTCCAGGTACCTGTGTGAGCCTAAGTTTTGCTAGAGGGATTGGGCTTCCATTTTCTCCATAGCCCTGTGGGTACCTACTGCTGGAAGAGCTCTGCCCAATTCCCTTCTCTCTGTATCTTCCACACTTTGCCACTGCGAGGGGACATTCCTATGGTTCCATTCATCACCCCCCAAATATATCTATGTCTTCCGTGGTTTGGCTTTTACTCCCTCTACAGAGGCTGCTCTTGTTATCAATGCTCAGCATGGTGACTAATAAACACACAGGCTGTGAAGTGAGCCTGCTTGGGTGCAAATTCTGGCCATGCCATGTGAGGACTTCAGTGTCAATGGATACCCAGAGAACAGGACTTTCAAGAGTATGAGAGTGACCAATAGTTTCCAATGCATTCCCATAAGATGAAGGCTGGAAAAAAATGCCCAAATGATTTGGTAGTTTGGGAGGTAATCAATGAATTTAATTAACAATGGCAAACAGTTATCCAATGCTTCCATGTCCTAGACATCAAGCTGAGCTTTATATTTATGTTTTTCAGATAATCCTTAGAACACCTCTTCAATTAATAATACCTAACATTTATTGAGTGATTACCATGTGTCATGGATCAGCTAACTCAATTCCCAGCTCTTTGTTTGTGTCTATTTATCCCACTATGAACTCCATGAGGGCAGGAATTGACTCTAGCTTTTTCCTTATATTCCTAGATGCCAGAACACTATAGGCATATCACGGGTACCCAGTAAATGCTTTTTTAAAAGAATGGGTGCATGGAGAAATGGATCAGGGTCCAGCTGAGATTAGGTCCCTCAAAGAAGAGGCACCCTCATTAGTTGGGTACATATGCGGGGGTCTGTCTCCCTAGGTGAAAGTTTCTAGAAGAACTGAAGAAGCATATTAGATACAAGGTACAGAAAATGGGGTAAAAAATGGGTTCAGCACGTACCTGGTTAGGGTTCTTCAAGGTAACCTGAATTGAATAAGATGGGGCAGGAGCTAGAACCATTCTGGGGAAGCATGAAGTAAATACTAATAGGACTTATGTTAAGCCAGTTGTGGTATATTATTTATCGCAACAATTATTCCTCTCTCTATAACCATGCCTCTTTGCAATATGACTTTGCAGGTCTTCCCATCAGGAAGTGAAGTTATTGCTCTGCTTCTTAAATCTGAGTTGGCCTTACGACTTACTTAAGCCAATAGAAAGTGGCAGAAGTGACACCATTCCAGCTCTGATCCTAGGACTCAAAAGGCTTTTTGGACTTTTCTCTCTTGAAAACCTGTACAGTCATGTGAACAAGCCCAGGCCAGCCTACTGAATGATGACAGACCAAGTGGACCAGAGGAGCTAAGTCAGCCCAGCTGTCCGGGTAGGCCTCAGAAATGTGAGAGCATGGGGAATGTCAGCAAAGCCAACCAACAACTGATCCATGTCTGACTGCAGGTGCATTAGGGAGCCAAGCCAAGAACAGAAGGACCACCAGCCGAGCCCAGTCCCAGTTGCCAGGACACAGTTTCATGAACTGGAATAATGGTAAGGTTTTAGGCCACTTAGTATGGGGTTGTTTGTTTTATAGGCATAAATAACTAATGCATCATTTAACAAAGTTGGGGGGTGGAATCTGAGAGTCAGAGAAAATGGCATGTGACCCTTTCCCCACACTCAGCTTTCACTGCAAACAAATGTCATTGTTTTTTTACAGTTAACTTTCCTAGGCGTTGCATGGGAAGATTTCTTTTTTCTTCATTTTAAGATTTATTTATTTGAGAGATAGAGACAACGTGCGTGCACAAGTGGGGGAGGGCAGAGGGAGAGAATCTTCAGCAGATTTCCTACTTAGAGTGGAGCCCCATGAGGGGCTCAATCCCACAACCCACAAGATCATGACCTGAGCCAAAATCAAGAGTCAGACGCCCAACCAACTGAGCCACCCAGGCGCCCCACAGGGGAAGATATCTGACTGATGTCTAGGTCAGTGGCACAGCTGAAAAATCAGTCCGTCGACATCCTGTCTGCAAAGGCCTAGCTCCAGGGCCCTCTGCATCTTTGGACATTATCCCCAAGGAAAGCCAGCAGCAATGGCTACGCTGCCCACAAAGGACCTATGTCAGCTCCTGCTTCTGGCTCCCTGGAGGTGTGCGGTGATGGGTGGGCACGAGAAGGTAAAGACTGTGGCACTGACTAGCCGTGGGACTTAAACTCCTGGAGCCTCAGTTTCTTCATCATTAAAATGGGGACAGTACTGTTTGCCTCCTAGGGTCACTGGTAGGCTGAAATGAAATAGTACATGTGTGGGGCCTATCTCCTTGTAGGATTGGGGTGAAGCATGAGGGAAATCCTGCAGGGGTGGGGCCTAGCATAACCGACTTGGGAAAGACGTCTTCCCCCACATGAATGAGGAGACAGTCCCAGTGCTCCCTTGCCGGCCATAAGCCTAATTTATGATGATCTCAGAGCCATCAGAGGAGGCCTGGGGCAGGTGGGGCTTCCCCTTTGCCTGAGAACTCATGCGCTTGGCTGTGGGTCCTGCCTTTAATGACTTAGCTGACGCCCCAGTCAGGACAGGGCTGTACCCTTGGCAAAACTTCTCTGCTCTTTGTGCTAGCGATGTAGTGTTTAGTGAATTTCTTCCTGTTTTTGAGCCCAGAAATGATTGTGTTGGTGGCCAGGGCACGTGTTTTCCTCACAGGAGAACATGGGAGTGGGAATGGTTTGCTCATTGCCAGTTCCCTCCTGCTCCCCCAAGTCCGCACCTCCACCACTCAGCATTGCTCCAATTCCTGTGGGTCAGCAGACTGGGCCCACAGGTGTGGATTTATGTCCATCAGAAGTCTGATTGAGGGTTAGCAAGAATCATCTGAGATGTGATGACAATCACAAGCCCAGAGCCTACAGTTGTGCCCTACTGTTTCTTTTCACGGACTTCCCCAGGGGCCTTCTATCTTAAGCAGTTGCCAATCTCTGCTCAACAGCTTAGTATTTCCCCATAGCCCTAGAAAACTCTAAAGGAGAAAACATTCAAGCTTTGGGTCATCTACTTTTTTTGTCACCCCATCACATTGCATATTCTTCCAGAATTTTTGTACACACACACACTCACCGATATACATGAGTACATTCATATATGTATGTATCTCTCCAAAGACATGTATGTGTGTACATATGAAGAGACAATACCTGTATGCTTGTATGCACACACATACATACATATATATATGTAAAATGGGATCATACTGATTAGTGGCCTCTTGTTTTCACTTAACATATCAGAAACATCTTTTCTGATCAGTAAACCTTTAGTAAAAGATGACAACCTGGCGCATGGGGGGGGGGGTCTTGTTTGACAGTATCTTTTAAATAGCTGAATTAGAATGTCTTAGAGAGGGGCATGTATCCTTCAATCCCTGACTGGCCCTGAGAGTGTTTGATTGCCATCCCAAGTTTTATATCATTATTTATGATTATTAGTATTCCACCATATCAATCATTATTTCTCAGTAGTAACTGGCATTGGGGGCCACACAATTCCCTGTTTTCTGGGACTGTCTTTTTTTACATTGCAAGACACTTAGCGTCTCTGACTTCCACTGACTCAAGGCTAGGGGTGTCCCCAGGTCAATGTGACAACCCAAACTGACCCTGGGTGTGGCCAAACTGGGCCATCTATCATTATGGACTCTCCTTCCTAGATATGTTTGAGTATGGAGATCACACATCCTCCTTTAGCTGGGGGCAGTCCCAGTTACTCTTGTGGTCTTCCAATAAGATGTACTTATTCATAACACTCCTTTCCTCTCAGAAATGTCCTTGTTTGGATGATAAGCCATTCGGTCACTCCAAGTATAAGGCTGTACTTCAGAAATGGTTAGACAGTCAGGGTTCTGGGCAGGAGACACTAGACATGATGAATGTGCTCAGCATGCCTTCCCAGACTTAACCCATTTTTCTGATGGTGGATGGTTTCCACTGGGTGGTGCAATGGACAGATCCTACTCCCCGCTCCAGGGCTGAACATCAGGGCATTCAGTGACAAGGGCATATTAAAAAAAAAAAAAAAAAGTGAGTAAAGAATTGGCTTAAGGCCAGAGCTAGGCTGGAGAAACAGGATGTCTGGTGACCCCTTGGATTCAAGAAGACCTGGAACTTTACAAGGAGGGACAACCTCTTTTATCCACCCGTTGTGGAACCCCAAACAGTGAGACAGGCTGTGAGTGTGGTATTAACACTTACGTTATGTACTACATGGATATTTGTGCTTTATATGTAAAGATTAAGCATTTTTCACTGAAGCAATTTTTGTCCCTTAGGGGCGAAACCACTCCTGTTGAGAAGGCATGGCCTAGAGAGGCCAGCTCAGGCTCCATGTTTTATAGACTAAACCCAGGGAAAGGAAAGGAAGCAGAACCTCGGCCTATCAAGGGCTTCATGATCCTCTCTCTCTCTCCACCTTGGAAGCTGGCATCTCCCCTGAGCCTATCCATAGATGGAGAGTTAGGTTTGCTTGAAACCCCCAGCCATGGGTTACAGAGATCACTCGGGGCAGAGCCAGAACTCGGGGCTCCCAAGTCTTGGGCTAGAGCTCATTACTTAAGTCCATTCTGTCTCTCCCTGGATTTCCTCCTAAAATGCTTAAACCTCCACTCCCATTTACATCTAAAAGATGGAATAGTTTTGGAAGGACCAGATGTCTCAGAGAGCATGCTTCCAGAAGCTTCAGGATGTTTGTTCAGCAGTCATATACAAGGCAAACACGGTGGAGTGAAGCTCTTTCTATGGGCTGGTTGGAGAGGTGGGTTCCATTCTATCTGACTTTGGAAACTTTGTGGTTGAACCCCTCATGGAAGGACACATGTTTCACTCACTCTGGGCTCCAGAAAGTTTTTCCCCAGGAGTCATGCCTAAGAGCAGCTGGTTATCTGGGATGTGGAAGAGGATTCACCCCAAACCTCCTGACTGCAAAGGAGGTGGGCTCTCAGCATGGAAGGTAGCTGGGACTGACCTGGCTGCAGACCCTGCTTCTGCCTGGTGCTATTTCCAGCTGGATCCTTCAGCATTTAGAGCTGGCCCCATGCAGGAAATATGTCTTGTGTTGAAAGCTGAGGTTCTTGCTATTGTTCATTCTTATTTATGGCCTTTTATGGGATTGGTGCTCCTTTAAAGAGACCTGTTAGCTAATCCTTGTGGGCAGCTCTGTTTATTGACACATGATTTGCTCTGTGTTAGTTATGCATGAATCATGGGCATTGCTACAATCTAGAAGACCACAGAATTTTACAAGAGGTGGTGCCTTTCCTTCCATCAGGTTTCTCAAATATCCTCTTGGAACTTGTTCATCTAACCTCACTTTGGATTCATGCTTTTCACTAGGAATGGTGTATTGCTACTGGATTTTAAAAATTAAAACTATTCTGAACCTTATTGGTAAGAAATATTTGGGGGATCATTTATGTGTTAATATCAATATTAATCTAAATAAGAATAATGTTATTTATTGGTTTCCATGGGCCAGATCTATGCTAAGCACTTCCATGGACAAACTCATTTAATCCTCGTAGCTACATTGTGATATATGAATTCCCTCCAGGGTAAAACTGAGGCTTAGAGTATTTAAGGAACCTGATCAAGATTGCACAGCCGCTGAATGCCAGAGTATTATACTGGTTTGGAGAACTCAGGGGAAGAGTGTCCCATTTACCTGTTCTTTCTGAGACACATACACTCTTAGCATGTCTGCTTACCAGGAATGCAGTGTGGGTTCACAAAGATAGCACTGCTCCAGAGTCAGAAGTTCTGGATATGAGTAGCAACACTTACCCTGTCTATATTAAGTTTATTATAAAGATTGAATCCTACAATCTGCATGACTAAGGTCTTTATAATTGTAGGTTGTGATGGATTTTATAAAAGATGGCTGTTACATATAGATACATACCTGTCTCTACATGTCTATATACCACACACACACACATCCGATGTTGATAGGCTTATATCAGGTTGCTCACAGTTGGACAAGCTGTTCTTGGGATTAGGATTTCTGGACTGGAAGAGGCCTAAGAGATCACCACACTTTACAAATGAGAACTGAAAAGTTTGGTGAGAGATTTCTTTGTACTTTCCCCAGGGTCAGCAAAATGACAGTGAGGCTTACAGACTAATGACTCAAGGTTAGGCAGGGACCAAAAGAGTTGTAACATGTAAATGTAATGTTAGAAAGCTTGGATCATCTGTGGGAGGAACCCAGTCCAGATTAGGAGGGGAGTAGACTGGAACCAGAGGGACAATCACGATGGCAGGGGGAGCAAGAAGGGACAGTTTTAGGAGTCTGGACAGTGCTATCTGTAAGGCAGGGTATTCAGAAAGTTTTACACCTGAACTGACTTGATGCTGTTTCTTCTTCACGTGTCCTCACTTTTCTTTCCATAGGCAATGTGCAGTGCTTTTTGCTGTGTTCAGGGAGGCTGGCTTAAGAGCATACATTTGACATCTTACCAGGAGGCTGGATTTTGGAGTGTACTAGAAGGTATCCCCAAGGGCAAGTCAGCTTTCAAGACTAGAAGTGGTCAGGTAAAGGGCCTGCACTGAGTCCACTGAGCCTCAGGTGAAAAGATGAGGGTGAAGGGTTTGATTCCCAAAGGAGGTCAGGACGAGTTGGTCTTGAGAGAAGTGACTGCAGGAGCTAAATTCCTTACTAATCTCGCCCACGATGCTCCCACACTCCACATCAACTACCCATTCTTCCCTCTGAGGCCGAGTTGACCCCACACTCATCTTTCCCCATCTTCCTGCAAATGCCTGGTCCTGGTCCAAACTAGATGAAAGGGTACCAACAAATAATCCAAGTCCACAGCTGACAAAACAACCCACAGCACACGTCTTGTGTCCAGATGAGGACTGGGGTCAACTGTGTCATCTGTCTTTATGGAAGAGAGCATGTTATTATAGTAATTACAGTGTACTGGGCTTTACCGGGAACCAAAAATAGAGATATGTGGCTTCTAGGGACAGGCACCAACATTCCTTTGGCTTCCTTTGTTATGTGAACTTTTTTTTTTTTTTGAGAAATCTTTGCCATGATTAGAAAAAAAAAGGGGCTGCCAGAAGCTGTGCTGCCTTAGGCATTTTGGGAAGGGCAGGTGCATTTGACCTATGCCACACTCACATTGGCCCTCTTTAGGATGCTGTTCCCTGTGGTCATGTGTGATTGCAAAAGAAACAAAATAGGCAACCCCATTCTGTCTTCTACTCCAGCTTTTCGATTTCCAGGATCTTCGCATCTCTTAATGAGGAGTTGCATGCCACAACCCAGCTTGGGTGGGCCCAAGAGACCTTTTCCCTGGATAAGAAATTAGAGAGAGTTTCGTGCTGACTCTGCAACAGCATGAGAGAAAGAATTAGTATTTATTGAGCTCCTGCTATGTGCTCTTCTGCACCAGATGATTTCGCTGAACACCGCAAAATCTCTGGAAGGTAAATGAAGAATTGAAAGCTCTGGATAAAGAAGCCAAGGGTGGAGATGGAATCTGAGCCCAAGTCTGTTCATTCCAAGCCCAAGTTCTCCCTGTGTGTATCAGGATGCAATTAATCCATAGCAGAAAGGACAGACTTCTTAGTGGCCTAGCTGCCTGTGTGATATCTCTTGGGAGATACAGTGGAAGTGAAATGGGACAGGACAGGAAACATTCTTATTATTTCTGTTCTCAGGTAGGCATAATCAACTGATGTTCACAAACTCAAATGCCTTTGGCGGCCTGGTGGGATATGTAAATGTGAGTGAAGTGTGGTGCATAGAGAGTTGGGGGACAGAGCTATAATGGAACCAGGACACACACCCCATCAGAAGACATCAGCATTCACATTTTTAAAAACATTGCTGGCCAAACCAAATATGTCTATGAACCAACCAGAACCAAGGACTGCCATTTCAGGACTGCTAATTCAGATGTCCCTCTAAACATCAAAGGCATTATATAATGTTTGATTTCTTCATTTCTTTTAAAAGGAGAATTAATATATTATGTATACAAATTAAAAACTATATATGCACACATGCAAATATATGCATGTGCATGTATATATATATATACATATATATATATATATATTGAGTGGAAGGATTATGATGAATGTTACATTATTATTTATACTTTCCCTTCAAATTCCTTTTACATATTAAAAGAAAATACAGCATGTGAGAACTGAAAGCAATCTTAGCGCTTTAATCTAACTTACCCATTTTATGAAGGGACTCCGGGTGGCTCAGTCCGTTAAGCATCTGCCTTTGGTTCAGGTCATGATCCCAGAATCCTGAGATGGAGTCCCTGGTGCTCCACTTGCTTGTGTGCTCACTCTTTCTATCTCTCAAATAAATAAATACAATCTTAAAAAAAAAAAAAAAGAACATGAAGAGATGGTTCATGGGCCAAAAAAAGGAAGATATTTTATAGATAAAAACAAAACAAAACTGAGGTCCAGAGAGAAAGAGTCTTCTCAGTTTCACATAACCATTGGGAGAACCAGACCTGGGCTCCCCCGACTTCTTGTCCAGCATCCCTTTCACTACAGACTCATCCATGCACAAGCATGTGTGCTAGACAGGAGTCAAAGCATCATGAATGGAAATGCTTGTAGCAATGGTTTACACTGCTTTAAGGTCAAGTCTTGGCAGTGTGACTATATCCAGCCGGCAGAGGAGGACCAGACAGAATTTGCTTGTGAGGCCTCCTGGCTAAGTGCCGCTGTATGAGGGATTGAAGATGTGAGCCTGGTATTCTAACACAACCCCCACTTGGCTTGGGCTATTTATCTGCTGTGAGAGTCCAGGTGGGAGATATCTTAAGGAGGATATCCTTGCTCTGAGAATGGAGCAGTGGAGTCTTCTCTCTGAATGGAGCAAGAGGTTCTGAGTGGACAAGTGAAGGGAGAATTTTCTTTAAGCCAAATTGAAAACCCCACCCCCACTGGGCTAAAATTTGTCCTAACTCTAGATGAAAGGTGCTTTGAATTCCTTGGGAAAAGAATCAGAATATTAGAGCTGGAAAGAACTCTGGAGAATAACCAGTCAAATTCCTCATTACCAATGGGGAAACAGGTGCAGAAGTGGAAGGCGTGATCACACTTACAGCATGTGAGTTCTGGGAAAACAGTTTTTTCAGGGTCCTTGTCTATATAAATAATTTGAAACAATAATAAGAAATTATAAATTTAAAATAATATAATAAATGTTATAATAAATAATAATAAAATTATAAGTAGAAAATACAATAATTTTCTAATAAGTATATTATAAAATTCATGGGCCCATGTAAGGCAATTTATTGGTGACGATTTAGAATAATGAGTAGAGAAGAGGCACATATGTGTTTGTTTATTGTCCTGTCATGTGAATACTCTTTGTGGATTCTATGTATTGTGTCTTCCTTTTTTGGCCCATGAACCATCTCTTCATGTTCTTTTTTTTTTTTTTTTAAAGATTATATTTATTTATTTGAGAGATAGAAAGAGTGAGCACACAAGCAGGTGGAGCACCAGGGACTCCATCTCAGGACTCTGGGATCATGACCTGAACCAAAGGCAGATGCTTAACTGACTGAGCCACCCAGGAGTCCCTTCATGTTTTTTATTGTGAAATACACCTGGGTAATTTAATATCTCCTGCTATGAGAAAAATATAGCAACACTCATAGTGCCATGGTTCCTTGGAACCTCTTTGTATTGAAATAAAATAGATCTTCTTACCTCTGCAGTTCCCTAATGCCATCTATTTAATGCTGGCCTTACCATTATTCATGGCGCTGCATCATGTTCTGCACCACTTATGAATAATGGCGTCCAGTGACTCTTGCAAAGATTGTGACTGTGCTTCATTGATGATGACCACTGTATCAGTCAGGCACAACCAGAGAAACAGAATCAGTAGGATATGTATATATTAAGAAATTTATTGTCAGGAGTTGGTTATGCAATTGTGAGAGCTGGATAGGCAAGTCCGAACTCCATAGGGCAGGCTGTTGGGAAGGTGGGCTGAAACTCTCAGGCATGAGCTGCTGTTCACAGGCAAAGTTTCCTCTTGAAACTCTTGGAGGAGATGGCTGCAGCCAACTCTAGAGGGAGCAGAGCCTGCAGAGGGGATGGGGTAACTGCCCTGTGTGCCCACAGCAGGGGGTTCACAGAGTAAAATATCCCTGCTGCCCTCAGGAACTATAGACTGGATGTGGCACTGTGGACAGAACACAGTTGAGTGAGAGCCAACCCCGGGGTGCATGCACGGGGCTCAGGGCCAAGAGTTGATGGTGAACTATTGTAAGTTCAGGGCCCTAACCTCATCCTGTGTCTGATGTGAGAGTCACCAAATCAGCACATCAGCACCATTCTGGCAGCCCAATCTCATGCAATCCCTTAACAGAAATACCACACCAGCCAGTGGGGGCAGTCTGCTTATCAGGACAACTTCATAAGCATGAGTCCTGAAGCCCCTCAGGGCATTAAGTCAACACTATCCATTGGGATAGAAGGTCAGAGAGCATTCTAAAAGTGAGAAATGGGGATGGGGCCCACATGGATCCCAGTCTGTGGGCCTCAAGACACTCCACTGAAATAGTAGTGTTGACCCTGGCTGGTTTCAAGTACCTAAGTGTTCTTAGGAATGCCTTGAGGAAGATATTCCAATGCAAGGGGAGCAGACTGGGGGTGCCAAGGCACAGGGATTAGAGTAGGGGCTCCATTTGCCCAGATCTGAGTGTGGTGCTAGGGGAAAGAAATTGTTTAGGATCACA
This sequence comes from Phoca vitulina, assembly GCF_004348235.1. Taxonomy (NCBI): domain Eukaryota; kingdom Metazoa; phylum Chordata; class Mammalia; order Carnivora; family Phocidae; genus Phoca; species Phoca vitulina. The sequence continues at coordinate 43,406,284 of NW_022589713.1, forward strand.
CAGCTGGTTGTTGGCAAACCTGTGGTGTCAGTGAGGTGTGACCAAGAAAGTTGCTACTAGTAATTATTAAGGGACTGAAGCTTATAAATGCTTCACTAAAAAGTAGGACAGATGTAATTCCTATGAAACCCCATTGTTACTTGCCCTGGTATGCTTTCTTGAGAGGCAGAGAATTAAAGCTAGCCCAATGGGAATGTAATCTGGCTATCTCTGTGAGTGTTTTCTAGAGCTCGATAAGGAAGGAGTGGTCCATTGGGCATGTTAGACCAGAATGACAGTCTACAGAAGGTGCTAAGACACTAAGCCATCACTAAAGTGTAACATAATAGAGAAAGCTGCAGTTCCCAGAGTTCCTGCAGGGCTGATAGTCCATATGTGCTCCAGGAATGGAGGTATAGAAGTGATGAGGAATTCAAGGGGCAAGCAAAACACACACACAAAATCCAGAAAATGTCAAGAGTTGGTGAGGATATAGAGCGCCTGATGCTTTCAAACACTGCTGATGGGAATGTGACTTGGCACCATCTCTTTTTCTCTGCCTCTCAAGAAGGTGCCCAGCTCCCACCTGAGAGAAAAAGGACCAAGGGGACATGAGTTTCCTGGATATCTGTCTTCATAGTCTAACAAGAGAAACTTGCGGAAACCTCCATTTCATTATTTTTCTGTGTTGAACAATCTCCAATTAAACTCTGGACAGATAGAGCAGCTGGTCATTCTGGGCTTCTAAGGCTTAGTGCTTTGGCCTTCCTTGGTTACACCAAAAGCTCCACCACTAGTCCCAAGAAATGTCCTCAAAACTGATGCAAGCTCAGCAGTTAGTCAGGGAGTGGACTAACTTACAGATCTAGAATTTGCCCTAATACTGACACTGGATAGGGATTTCCCAAGGACATGAGAATGGAAAGCGTTGCAGGCAGAGAAATTAGCATGGGCAAAAGTGTGGTGTCTGGAATAGGCATGAGCTTCTCAGGAATTGTAAGTAGATTGAAATGACGAGTGAAACAGGAAGCAGAGTACATAAGGCTGGAGGGGATGGGGAAATGATCATTCATGGATGGTCTTGAATCCTACGTTAGAGAATTCTGGGTCTAGCCTCCTCTTCCCTCTGCAAGCTCATCTACAATAATGCCGTTTCCTCAGTGAAAACTCTCTCAGGTTTAAGGTATTGTCATATTGTAAAACAGTGATGGGAGACCCCTTCCTGCGGTGTTCCACACAGACCCATGCCCATTCTGGTATGCAAATCTGATTATGCTACAGCCCCATCTAAGACCTTCTGCATCTCCAGTCTAGGATTACATGTAGTTTCCTGTACCTAGCATTTGAGACCACGTATGGCTTCTTCTGGCTCACTCTCCAGCTGCATTTACCATCGCTTCTAGGTGATGGAGTTCTTGTAGAAAGCAGGACTATACTAGACACCTGGTGCTATAAAGATGAGCTAGATAAGGTGTCAGTCTAGGTGGTGGGACTGATAAGCAAACTGAGAACTCTATGTGCAGGGTATCAGAGAAGCAGGACTATTTAAGTGTTCAAGGGGTGGGAGAGACCTAGTGGTGGAAATTTAAAACATTGACTATGAGCAGAGAGAATGGAGAGACGTGGTTTTAGAGTCTTAAAGAGCCTGGCACTTAGGGTTACTAGCTGAATGCCACTTGCTCTTCTGAGGCTTGTTCTGTACTTTTTCAAATGAGGAAAAGCATTCTTGTTCTGCCCACTTCACAGGATCATTTTGTAGGATTTAGATGACAAACAGTAAACATTTTAGAAATGGAAAGCATTATGGAGGGTATGGACACATCTAGGGAGCTGGAAGTCTCTGCCTCTAGGGAATCTGACCTAAGAAGGTGGGAATCCAGTTCCACTTGTGCATAGACTCACATGGCTCTAGTTAGGCTCTGCTACCCTTTTATGCAAAATCAGCATAGAGATGGAGATATTACTAGTGGGTGCATAGTTTTGGCCCTTGACACCCAGAATGCAATTGGATGTCTCAAGGAGTGAACAGCATAGTCCATCTGAGGAGCTGGCTGGCAACCTGTTTTGTTTGTGGTCCCTCTGTCAGTTCAGGATGAAGTACCCAACATCCAGAGCCCAGTATTGATTGTGCTCATGATTTAAACATTCAGAGACTAAGGAATTGACTGCTGGATGTTTCCTGATGCTTTATGACAGGTGTGGCCCAGGGACCACTCCTCCAAGCCTGGGAGCATTATCCGCTGCTATAAAACAGTTTAATCATTTCTCATCCCTGGCATCCTCACTCGTCTACTGGCTCCTCTCTCCCTCCTCTCTTACATACTAGGGCTGCCTATTCCTAGGCTACAGCCAGGAGCGGCTCTCAGTACTGTGAGCCTTAGGCTGCCAGGGTCAGAGTCAAGAATAGGACCAATATGTAGGGAATATCTTTTAGAGTACTAACATGGTTATCTCATTACCAACTTTTCAAAATAGATATTATTGGTACCATTTCACAGATGAATGTGCTGAAGCTGAGGGTAACAATGTGGGGGACCCAAGTCTGCCTCACTTCACTGCCTACAGAAGAGGCTAGAAGGAGAAAGGGAAGGGGATAGAAAATAAGACTGCTCTTGGGACGGAATAAATTGGAGGCTGGGAACAAAGTTTCTGGGGCCCACCAGGCTGTACTCGAGGTGACACAAGATGCAGTAGGTGGGGAGGAAGGGTAAGAAGAGGAGTAGGCAGTTTTTTCCTAGGTTGCTTTGAAACAAAGGCCCCGGAGAACAGACATAAATGAGTCTACACACATCTACACCTCTTCTAAACACATATCACCTGTAGGTTGTTATGTGGCGTTCTTTCATTTCCTTGGGGTTGGCAGAGCTGGATATGTCTCTAAAATGGCTCTGGATGTATTCAGGTAACTTCAGAAAAAGAACTGATTAGACTGGATCCCACTAAGTCAGGAAGAGGGTCCAGAGCTCTGGGTCTCTGGCCCAGGGCCACCTATACCTGTCCCAGTCCTGTCATACACTGGCCCTCTTGGGCATTCCGGCAGTTTGGTCCCACTCTCTCTTAGTCTGAAGATGGTCAGATAGTCCCAGGCTCATGTGCTAAGGAGTCTTTGTGGGTAGGGGCTGGCAGGGCCCACTTACCTGGGGAAGAAAAAGAGTGGGAGAATCCCCACAGGGGTTTGGACAGGCTTTCAATAATTCTGTTGTATGGTAAGCATGAGCTTACACAGGATTCTATCTCACTTTGTTGGCTCAGATTAAACCAAGTTCATAAGCACTGCATACATGATCTTAGGCTGTAATGCCCAAGATAGACAAGACATGCTCACCAGTAACCATCTGACATTGCAGAACAGCATAAAGACTCAGAAAGAGGTCTTAACAAAAGCCTGAGGGGATCTGAGGGAGGAAGGGGATCAGTATGACATTGCTCCTTCAGTAATGCAGCAGACATTGGCCAAACTCTTACTCTTCTCTAGTTGCTGGGGAAATAGATATAAAAGACACATCCTTGTCATCAGGGAATCACAGTGTAGGCTTACACAGACACAGACCATTATCAAAGAGTTAGAAAAATTTGACAATAGATGCATGCTCAGTGGACTCTAATACCTAATCCATACGAGGAAGAAGAGGTTCCCTGGAGGGTGTGACCTCTGAATTAAGTCTTGATGGACAAAGGATGAGTAGACCCTAGTACTTGGCATGTCCTGTGAGCTACAAGCAATGGGACATGGTGTGTCTGTACAGCAGGTGTTTATGTGTTGGGGACAGAGGCTGGGTGGGGAAAGGAGATGCAACTAAGAAGTGGTCAGAACGTAGCATAGATGTATTGCGTGCACCTAGTGTTTTGAAGACTTGGAGGAGCCAGTGAAGTGGGTGGTGGATCCAACACGTGTTCTACCAGTGTTGCTCTGACTAGTGTGGGCTTGGGGGAAGGTGTCACAGTAATGCAGGCAAGAAACCATGAGGGCCTCATGAGTCATGGCTTGCAGTGGCCTCAGATTTAGAAATACAGGACTGCAGGTGACTCCAGGAGGCATTCATAGGGAGAGACCTTGTGAGCTCCAAGCCATGGCTTAGTTCCATTGCCATGTGGTCGTATCAGTCATAGTTCTTAGTTACAGGCTTCAGAAGCCAACCTTTGCTAATTGAGGCAGAAGAGAGTCTGATGAAAAGGACACTGGGTGCCTAGAAAATCAATAGAGAGACAGATGACAGAGCTGGAGGATAGCAGCCTGCAGCAACACTCAGTCACGTGGCAGAAGGGTCTGGTGAGACTTCCATTCCTGTGGCCATTGAACCCTCAGTGGCATTGCTTCCACCTCCATGCGAAAACTTGAACCTGCAGCAGAGGGAGAGAAAGAAGTCCACCATTCCTGCTTCCAGCTTCTGGGTCAAAGCCCAGCATGGGCACAGGGTTGGTGGGTCCTGGAGATGGCCTGTGCCCTGGCTGCAGAGGCTGCTGGGAATGCAAGTTTCTGTCATTGTCAGCATCTACAATGGGAGGTTGACACTGAAGATCATGAAGGCTCATAAAGTGGGGAGTTCTCCTAATACAACAGGGCTTCAGGTAATGGGAGAGCCAAATAAAATGATCAATATTCACAGTTGTAGCCTTAGTTGAGAATTGAGAAGCTGCATGCAGGGTCAGGGTGCTGACGGTAATAACGTTCTCTAATGGGTTTTGAGCAATTACTCTATGTGCTAAGTGGTATAAATGCAGAATCTCATTTAATCCTCCTGACAGATCCCCTGGCAATTACTAATATTGTACCCATTTTACAAAAAAGGCAAATGTGTTATAGACATGTCCTAGATACACAGCTAGTAGGTGGCCAAGCTGAGATTCTAGCTTAGGCAGCCTGTCTTCAGAAACCATGGTCACACTTCCATGAGTGAGGCTGGGTGAGGAACTCTAGGTATATTTCTCTAAGTTACAGCATTGTAACCCACTGTCTCTAAGTCTCGCCATTCACGGGGACAAATTATATTGCATTAATTGTTCATAGGAACTCCAGTCTTTTGCAAGCCCCATCTCAAGGTACGTCTGGGAGTCTCCAAGAACAGCTTATGTGGGCTTCTGAGTCAGAGCAAGTAAGTTATTGGTGGCCACTGTGTTGTCACCATCCCCTGCCCAGCCCAGGCTTGCTATGGGAGCTGCTGGCCATGCTGAGAAACTCCAGCTTGGGTTGCTGGGCTGCTAGTGGGCGGACACTCTCCTGCAGCCCTTCTTGGTGGCACTGGGGGTGCCCCCCAACTCTTTTCCCATCTTCCAGACTGAGCTACCTGCTGTTACTATGTCCCCCGAGTCTGCCACAACTTCCAACAAGCCAGAGACCCTCTGGGACTGCTGGTTCTCATCCAGGCAAAGTCTTTAGGAGCAGGTCTCTGCAGCTTACTGTGAGGGCAGAAGAGGATGAGCTCCTCTTGACTGCAATCTGTGATGGGGCAAGTTTGGCAAGGCTACTTGGGCCCCCAGGAGCCTCAGATTTCAGTAGGAGGCAAGTTTAATTGCTCTTACAAGCTACACTCATTCTGCCCTGGGGTCCTCACAGATGTCTGCACAGTGATGTCAGGACACCCTCCATCCCAAGGACGCAAACCACCTGGTGTGACATCCCCCTCTGCTGCTCCCCACTGAAGACCCCACCTTCCCTTTTTGATATTTGGCTCAAACCATTCTCCCACCCCAACTTCATATTCATTAACTTACTCGGTCAGCAGCAAATATTCATTGTGGACCAGTTATCTGTAAAATAAAAAGATCTATGTAGTAATAGTATCTATCCGTCTGTCTTGGTTTGGGTCTCTGGCAAGCAGAGTTAAGACAAGAGAGAGCAGGGAGAGGAGCAGGGAAGGAGGGAAGCACCAGCACCAGGGCACCTTATCAAGGTCAATGCTGCTGCAGTGGGAGCCCAGTTATGCTGGGACTTCAGAAAAGTGTGCAGCCCCCCCCCCCCCCCCGCCCAGGATTGTCCTTGTGAAGAAAAGTGGCAGGAGCACTTATTCACAGCTCCCAGCTCTGCCTGATGGAGAGCTGCCTGGAGTGGGGGCCAGGCACCAGGGGTTACCTACCCTTCCTTCAGAGGACTGAGCTAGCTTCTGCAGCTTCAGTGAGTCTGTGAGCTCAAGAGGCAAGCTGTGGCACATGCCTAGGGGCCCTGTCCCAGGAAGGAAGCTCCCCATTGCAGTTGGATTGAAATCAAGGGTGAGATGAGGGGCCATGATGTGGGACCCAAAACATAAGCTATGCTTCCCCATGAGGTTGTTATGATTAAGTGAGTTAATTTATGTAAAATACCTAGAATAATACCCGCTCCTATAAGGTTATGTTATAATGACTGCAACATACCTGGTGCTTCTCTAGGCCTTGTGGGTATGTCCTCATGGGACTTACCTTCAGTTCACAAAACATGCCTTGTTTATGTGTCAGAACTCTGATTACTGACATTGTTCAAGTCTTTTGCCAGGAGGTTCTTGGGCCCCATGTCAATGGGTTGTTTGGGGATGGGCAGGTGACATGGCTCTGTCCACCTGTTAATCTTGTTTGTATCTCTGTTCCACTGTGTGCCCTGTGCTCAGGATCCAAACAAAGGTTTGAGAGCTAAGGTTTGAGTCCCAGATGTGAAACAATCAAACCTATGTTGTCCACTTTCTGAATTATACCCTGCTGGGAAGAGAAGACTGCTGGAGACCACAGTCACTTAGCTTTTTAATAATTGCTGTATAAGAGATTGTAGCATGTTCAAAAACACACCTTCTAGATATGCTACTAAGTGGTTCAGAGAAAAGAAACCACTCTGCTATCCCCTGAGGCCTGACATTCCCTCACTAATCTGATGACCTAATCCTTTCACATGGGGGAGGACCAGAGCCTCTGTGTCCAGGCAATGAGTGCACCTTTCCACTGGAGACTTTGGAGGTAAGTCCAGCTCAGCCATTGTTTATCTGTCCAGGCCAGCTGACCTGCCTATGCCAGTGCCAAATAGGAATGTCTGGTCCTCCTACTCCCGCCTTGTTCCTAGCCTAAGCCTTGACCATGCTGTGCCCATACCTGTCTCTAAGATGTGACACTTGATATGGCTCTTTGAGGACCACCTTGGCCATCTTCTTGCTGGCTGGATCCTGGGGTTCGAACAGTCTCTAGCTTCACAGGGGATCACCTCAACTCAACTCTATGATATATAACATAAGTGGTCATAGGACTCTAGCCTAGCCCAGGCACTGGGGGCCTGGGGCTTTCTCTAGCCCCACCTGGGCTCTCACAAATGGGTACTGGTGAGGTCTCACGTAGGATGAGAGCCAGAATTCACTTACTTTTTGAAATGTTAATGTATTGGTATGAAAACATGCCTCTATTTTTCCTTAATGCCTTAGCCACAATCTCAAGATCCAAAAAGCTCTGAAAACCAGAATTTAGTTGTAATCCAAAAAGCAGCAAAATTGGATCTGACTTATCTCATTTGCCAGAAATATCTGACCTGCACTAAGGGGAGGCTATTTATAGCCTTTATTGATCTCTCTTGGTGTGAATATGCATACACGTTGCTGCAAAAATATTAATGCCATTGAGTAGGAGAGGTCCCAAAGCCCACTGGGGGTGTTGTATAAGATGTGGGATGTGCACCAAATCCACCTTTCTAAAATACATTCTACATTCTGAAATGCAGTTGGCCCCCAAGGTTTGGGACAAGAGACTGAGGCCTCTGTCAGGATTGTCCCAGGTAAGGCTATGCCCTGGGAGAGGTGATCATGCAGGGAACAGGGTTAGCTGTAGCCTGAGTTAAATATCACTAGGTTCTTTGGTATAATTACAGTGCCAGGACTTCTGAAGGACAGTTATACTGACAGCCCCTCCATTAAAAGATAAGAAAAACATGCTTTCTGTAATCTACACCCATTAGCTCAGCATCCCCTTCAATGGCTGAAACCCCCTCAGAATGACCAGGGCCTTTTGTAGATAATATTTTGGGGTCTTTGTCTTTCCTTGTTCCCCTTTTCTTTGGACCATCTCTGAACTTTCCCTCTATTTGTTTTTGTTTGTAAGAGAGCAGCTCCCCTAAATTACATGATGATAAAGCTCCTTAGGTAATCAAAGAGAAATTGCAAGCCTGAATTAAAATGAGAGGTCACCTTGCTCTGCTTGTAGTTCTGCTTCTACTAAGAATGTGATTCTGGGGACAAGAAGGAGGAGGAGCCAATGCATGTGAAGGATCTACTAGGTAGTGGGCACTTCCACTTGGAGTGGGCAGAGAGGATGTTTGGGACACAAACTTGGTGTCTCTCCTCCAGATCGTTTAGTCCCCTCATGTCTGGGCTACAAAGGGAGACAGGATGTAGGTTTAACTGGAAGTCTTAGCTCGTGTTCCTTCAAAAGCAGACCCTAAGATGAGGATTCTGGAAGGTGAGGGGATTCTGGGGAGGTAGGGAGGTGGAGAAGTGAGCCAGGGGGTGCCTGGAGTTTAAACATATGGGGAAATCTGGGAAACACTGTAGAACACACACCTCAGGGTTATTTGTCCCCCTCCCCCTCCCCCTACTCCAGGTGTGCAGGAGCTGAGGTATTTCTACAACATCTCAGAGAATCATGGGTTGAGGATTTCTGGGGCCTCGGATGATAATGCCCTGGCACTTCTGGCCTGCTTTCTGGGGGACAAAGCAGCTTTTCCAGGTTCTGGATAAAGGCCTCAAGCTCAGAGATATAAACACTTGGGTTTGAAGTTGGTTGTTGCATACTGTAATAATAAAGTCCAAGGAATACTGACAGGGCACTGACCACCTCTGCTACAATTCTTTTCACTAAAAATTTAAAGGAATTTTTGTACCACTTTATCAGATTTACAGAAGAGGGGAAAGTTATTGCCCCATTTTGATGGGACAGCCAGCAGAGCACGGAGGAGGAGTAACGATATTTGGTGGGAGGGTCATTTGTGCCCAGTGATTGGTTAAGTAAAGGGTATGTGGTCCTTTCATGGCCAGTAAGACACAAAGGAAAGCCTGTGTGAGGTGGAAGAGGAAGTGTGCCAGGAAGGTTTACGGTCTCCTAAGGAGACTCAGAGAGTTCCTGTGGACTTTGCCATGAGTGCCTGGTATGGCTGTGTCATCTTGCTATCATCCACAAGACAGGCCAGCATCAAAGATGGTTGAGTGGTAGAATGGAAAATTCCTAGGTCTCTAAGGACTGTATCACCTGGCTGCTGATCTGTATCTACCTTCAGATTATATTGCCTCTGGACTTGCTTATTGTTGAAGACAACTGTGCATTGGAATTCTCTGTTCTTTATACCCAAAAGCACCTAACTGATACAGTTAGGGTCATGTCCTTGAGACAAAAGCACCCACTAAGATAAGAAATAAGGGAAGAGCACATAATGGGCAGTGGGAGGCTTGACACTTTTAATAGGTTGGTGTGAAACACACCTTGTACTCCACCTGGAACATCCCCAAGAATCTGTATTAATTAACTAACTCTCTGAGCTTGTATCAGGCACCTGCCACATGGACGGTACAGGACAGGACTTTCTGGGAATAAAGGAGTCATATAAAGCACCGTCCTTGTCTTCAAGCATCATAAAATTTAGTTGGTGGAGACAAGACTAGAAATAAAACAAAATAAATGGTTTAGAGAAGGACATGATCAGTGCATGCTAGAGTAGCTAAAGCTTTGCGGAGATGGGGAGAGCTGAGCTGGGTCTTAATCAGGAAGAAGAACGAAGGTGAGGACCCTAACAGCAATGTGCTCCAGGTTACACTGCTGGAAAATAGCAGGGCTGAGGTCCAAACCCGGGATGTGACTCCTTCCAACACCTGAGCCAGTAACTACTATAGTCATCCTCCCAAGATGGATATGTAAGCCTGGAATGCTGGTTTACTAATGCATGATGAGAAACAGAACTGGCCAGCATTATAATCCAAAGTTTGGGAAGCTAAGTTATATTCAGAAGGTCCCTGAGGGAGCCTGAAGCAGATCAACACACAGGACACCCCTGACACCCAGATGGGGCCAAGTGTCTGCAAGGGCTGGGCCTTGTCTCCCTGGCTAGCTATAATAGGAGAATGCCAAGTCTCAGGGCTCCTGTTTCAATGCCAGGCTGTTTATACAGTCCTTTTCCAGACAAGGTCAAACTCAACTGGTCAGGTCTATTCAATGGTGGACTAGTAAATGCTTTTTCTCAAATAAAAACAAAACAAAACAAAAACAACAAAAACAAAACATAACAAAAGAAACCCTGATTTCATAGTATTTGCTAAGTTCCATGGTGTAAATCCACCCACCAAGACCGATTTCAAGCTACCAGTGGGAAGAGGTGTGTACAGCGGTGCAAAGAACAGGTGTGAGCAGGCCTGGCACTCTGCTGTGATAAGGTCCCAATACCCTAAGGGAATTATGTGGTGTCCCCAGACTTCTCCGTAACACATTTACCAAATTAGTCACAACCATCGTATGTGAAACTTTTCAGTTTAATTCTTGGGGAAAAGCCTCATTTCCAAGTTCTTGGAGAACATTTTATTTTTACCCCCATACACTACCAACTAATACAGGCGTAAGGTGGCCATTAAGTGACTGGAAACTTGATGGGCTCAAGACACCCAAGATAGATTTCCTTTTCATGTTGACAAGTCAAGTTCTATTGGAAAAAAAATTGTAAAGAGTGGGGAATGGGGTCTGTAGTGGACTAATACCATGGGTAGCAATAGCAACATTAGTACAGAAGAAGCTTCTGGAATCCCCGTCCCCCACTCCACTTCACTTTGCTGTTCTGCCCAATATAAAATGACAGGAAAAAAAAAAAAAAAAATCCACCTCTGTTGCTTAGTAACAGCCCAGGATGCAGGGGGAGACCAGTCAATACAATTCTGAATTAAGGCAACAACAACCCACAAAAAAATCCATCTTGAGGATTTATAGGAAAACCAAAGCATACTTACAGTCTCATTGTTGGTGGGGAAGTCCTATTAGCTCTGGTATTGGACTATTTAAGGTGAAATATCTGGGATATGGATGTTTTTTTCTGGGAAGAATAATCTACTCTAAGGCCTTCAAAATCAATAGGCCACTTTGAAGGCTGACTTAAGCCATTATTGGTAATGTTTTGGTTGTGTTTGCAAATCAATTCAGCAAAAAATAAGACCATTTAGTAGTTCTCATGGAGGCACTATCTGTCAATCTTGCAAAGAAGCCTCACCAAGCCACTGAAAGTGCCAGCACCTCCCAAGGGCCGTGGGGAGCCTGTAGGGAGACCGAAAGCTGAAACCAGCATGAAGGATTGAGGGTAAATCTTCTAGAGTGGCCAACTGTCCCAGGTCACTTGGGACTCAAGGGTTTCCTGAGGTGCTGGACTTTTACCACTAACACCAGGATAGTTCTGGACAAACTGGGATGGTTGGTCACCCTAGATCCGTAGTTCTCAACTGGGGGTAATTTTGCTCCCAAGGTGGAGGTGACTTTGCCCCCCAAAATGAATATTTTTGGTATAAGTATGTCCCAAATATAATAAACCGATCCCTTGCTTATCTGAAATTCAAATTTAACTAGGCATCTTTTTAATTTTTTATCTTCTAAATCTGGCAAACCTACTCCCAGAGGACACCTGGAAATGATTGGAGGCATTTTGGGTTGTTCTAACCACAACCTGTGTGTCAGGGGGGCAGTGCTCCTAGACTTTAGTGGGTAGAGACCAGGGATGTTGCTAAACTTTCTACACGACACACCACAGCCTCCCCCCTCCCCCCGCCACAAAGAAGTATCTGGCCCCAGATGTGAGCAGTGCAGAGGTGGAGAGAATTTACCCTAGATCTCACGTAAGCAAATGGGGCAACCACAGAGCTCCATCTTCCTTGGGAGAATATCAGAGGATGGACATGGGCTTCTCTGCTTCACACACACACACACACACACACACACACACAAAGATGTAATACACATGCCTTACCCTTAATGCTATCAGTCACCTAGAGTCAAACAGCCATTAGAGCTTAAGAAATAACTAGCAAAAGGCTTTCCTCTTGCAAGGCTGCCTTCCACACTCAGGGAGAGCAAGGCAAGGTGTACCAGGGAACAATAATGCAGAGAAAAGCTGAATCACTGTGGTCTGCAGGGTGCTTCCATCTCCCCAGACTTTTGTGGTGACATTTACTTGCACTCCTGAAGCTTGTTCTTGGCTTTGAAAACAGAGCTTCAGAATGTCTTCATTGTTTCACACACACCGGTACTGGCCGCGCCTGGAGTTTTCCTGAAGGAAACTGTAGCAGCAGGAATTTTGTGTAATGCTATAATAAGGGGGCTTTATCCTTTCAAAAATACATCCTTTCTCCTTGTTACCAGCTCTCCCACAGCCCTCTGAAAAATGCAGCTCAGAAGTTACTGAGGCGTTTTTATGTTTTTCCTGTTTCTCTCTAGTTCATATCAAGTGACAGAGGACAACTATTCTGAAGTTCACACTCAGGCACACTAGCTCAATTCAATACGGGAGTGAATCTTTGAATCCAAGTGTCAATTCTGTACCCATTTCCCTATTATTTAAGAAATTAAATGTAAGGGCACCTGGGTGGCTCAGTTGGTTGGGCAGCTGCCTTTGGCTCAGGTCATGATCTTGGAGTCCCAGGATCGAGTCCCGAGTCGGGCTCCCTGCTCAGCAGGGAGTCTGCTTCTCCCTCCGACCCTCCCCCCTCATGTTCTCTCTCGCAAATAAATAAATAAAATCTTTTAAAAAATTAAATGTAAAAAAATGGCATCTGCTTAAAGGAATTGGTGAATTTGACTATTGTAGGTACTCATATATATGGAATTCATGTTTAATGGGGACATTCAGTTGGGGAGGATGAAGGGGTTCTGGGCATGGTGATGGCTGCACATTGGTGTGAATATATTTAATGCCACGGAGCTGTACACTTAAAAATGGTTAAAATGGGGGGTGCCTGGGTAGCTCAGTTGTTAAGCATCTGCCTTCGGCTCAGGTCATGATCCCGGCGTCCTGGGATCAAGCCCCACATCGGGCTCCCTGCTCGGCGGGAAGCCTGCTTCTCCCTCTCCCACTCCCCCTGCTTGTGTTCCCTCTCTCGCTGTCTCTCTCTCTGTCAAATAAATAAATAAAATCTTTAAAAAAATGGTTAAAATGGTATATTTTGTGTTAGGTATATTTAACCATAGTAAAACAAAACAAAACAAAACAAGGGACTGGTGGAATGATATTCATCCAGGTGTATAGTAAGTGTTCAGTAAATGTTTACTGATTGATTACTTACCTCAGGTTGATCTGGATCTGTTTGCATATTTCCCCCAATACACTTGTCAACTGCCTCGTTATCCTGCATTGTTGTTCTCAGAGGGATGTGAGCATTGCCTGTGCCCTCTGCTTTCTATTCTTCACTCCAGCAATTACTTGAAGATAAGAATATGTTTTCTGTTTGGAAGTTACTCTTCATCTTCCAAAGTCAGATCCTGTTAAGTCTTCGTCTCCTCCAAGTATGTATGTGATACTTGGGGACCTCTTGTCTTTCCCCAGAGTGTGGGTAAGGCCTATGCCATTCCAGTATGAATTTGGGAGCACTGATCCATCACAAGACTAAGTCTACATCAGCTGACAGTCCAGTGTGGTAACACTGTTCCATACAGATGATCCTAAAAGGAACTCATTTTTTTTTTAAAGATTTATTTATTTATGAGAGAGAGAGAAAGAAAGAGCGAGTGCATGAGTGGGGTAAGGGGCAGAGGTAGAGGAAGAAGGAGAGAGAGAGAATCCTCAAGCAGACTCCCCGCTGATTGCGGAGCCTGACGCAGGGCTTGATCCCACGACCCTGAGATCATGACCAGATCATGACCAAAGTCAAGAGTCTGATGCTTAACTGAATGAGCAACCCAGGCGCCCCACTAAAAGGAAATCTTATATTCACAAAATGTATGCTCTCCATTCCACTGTACCTCCCGGGAAGTAGGCAGAACTGGGAATTCTCTTCCCTGTTTTACACGGGAGGAGATGGAGACCTGGGAACATAAAATATCTGTCCCACGATCATATCCTGAGTCAGTGCAGAGCTCATGTTCTCTCTCTGGCCAGCACTTCCTTCTCTATTTCAGGCTTTTCAAGGGAAGAGGGGCTTCTCAGGGACACTGAGCTTAGTTCTCTCTTTCATACGTGACTCTAGATCTCTGCAAAGTGTTTGACCATCAAGTAGAGAGGGGGAAAACCTGGTGTCTGACCAGTCTCCGCACCCAACACACACACAAGCACACACACATACATGAACACACACACATATATACAAACACACACGAACACACATGCACATATGCAAATGCACACATATACATAACATGCGTACACACATACATGAACACACACACACACACAGAGAAGCAGACAATGGCCCCAAACTGGAATGCAAGCTGTGTTGGTGACTTTCTGGGTTCTCTCAGGACTTGCTGGTAAAGCTCTGTGTGTGTGTGTGTGTGTGTGTGTGTGTCAGGGGCTGTTTCAGAGGCAATGCCATGCCAGCCAACTACACAGGATTTGAAGTAATTTCTGCTCAGCTGTTGGCTGGCATCCCTCCCATCACTGCCCCATACCTACTGAAGCAGTCTTTTCTAAACCTGAATTTAACCATGTTGCTGTCTCTCAGGAACCTGCTTTATCACCTTCAGGGTGCAGCTCAGGCCTGAAGCCAGCATGAAGACCTGGCCAGGTGCCCACTGCTTGCCAGCAGGCCAAGGCAGTTCTGACCCAGTGCTCCCCTGCTCCCCAGCCACTGGAGCGACCCGCCCCTCCCCTCCCTGGGGCCTCTGACCCTTGGATCATTCTCTCTGCACCAGCCTCTCCCTCACCTTCCCCCTTGAGAATGAACCTGGCCGTCTTGCCTCCAGGACTGTCCTGACTCCTCCTGTCTTTAAGGTCATCTCATTGTCCATTTTGGTGGTCTGCTCACTTCCATTTCTCCTCAATGGGCCCAAGCACTGGAGGATGAGGACAGCGTGCAAGTCCCCTCTGACTCCCCAGTTCCTAGCCTGGGCCAGGCCCCAGTAGGCACCCTAGCAAGCTTACTGAATAAACCAAAGAATGAATGGATGGCTTGGAGCTCTGAAGGCATCTTTCTACAGAAACAATGTTGAAAATGTGTTCCCAGTAGGCCACTGACCAGAGCTGACCTCTGACCCCTGTGAGACTACAACAGACTGGTTCTTTTACCCTCACGGAGAGGCATTAGCAAGGTTGGGGCCTTGACCTCAGCTCCAGGGGCAGACTTGATTGGGTGGAAAGTCATTCCAATGACCTGGCCTGTGATTGGCTTAGGGCCGATGGGCACCCCATTTTGGGCCAATGAAACTCAAGGAGGGAGTGGCTGGAGGTGCTGAGAAAGTTCTCAGAGGAGGCTGATGGCCAGTGGCCTCTGACAGCCATCTTGAGAACAGAGAGGATGTAGGTATAAGATGAAGCTGGCTCCATAGAGGGCAGAGAGGAAAGGCAGAGAGAGCTTGGGGCCCTGGGGAACTACCGGATCAAGCCCTCAAGTTGTCTGTCCACTTCTGACTTCCAGTACATGCACTAGCGAGAATTCTGCTTCTGGAAGCTCCAATAAGCTGAGTTTTCCTGCAGCTGGAAGCAAGGCTGATCTCTGTAAGCTGAAGAAACATAAGCTTTATGTTTATTAAGGTTGTTTTACTTACACACGCCTCTTCCAAGGCCGGGGGAGGACCTCACAAAGTGCTTGCGGGTGACATGTTTTTGTAAAATTTGCAAAGGCATGATAGTTCAACCACCGTCCATCAGAACATACCTCTTTGCGCACCCGCGTCCCCTACACTGCCCGGGGGTGGGGTGCAGTTGAGACAGCCAAAGGCAGTTTGAGGATACAGCCCAGGGAGATAGGAGTCGGTCGCTCATGCTGTTGGGTGTAGAAGGGCAGGGTTCATGGTCACTTTGGGGTTTAGCTTAAGTCATGCTGGATCATCGGGAATGACTTCCAAGAATTCTCTTATCACCCATAGAGCTGACTCACCAGGGGCACCGAATCTCAAAGGTGCAGGGCCTCAGATGGTCACACGTGTGAAACACGGACCACAGTACACAGCCCAGAACCACGTGGAGGGTGGAGGAGGAAGAAGATGTGAAATGTAGTCTGAGGAAACTCCTTCCACTTGCCAGATATGTGTAAGTGTGAGTGAGTGACTCAGTTATCTGCAATGCCTCATCAAAACAGTTCTCTCCATCAAATGTGGTGGCATCAACCTACCAGGAGGCCACTCTGGTGACAGTGTGGGTGACAGACTCATGAATGAGCGCCTCTGACTCAGAGCATAAAGATGAGCCATTGCATAAGAAAATTGAAGGGGGCGCCTGGGTGGCTCAGTCGGTTAAGCATCTGCCTTGGGCTCAGGTCATGATCTCAGGGTCCTGGCGGGGAGTCTGCTTCTCTCTCTGCCTCTGCCTCCACCCTCCCACCTGTGAGCATGCGCTCTCTCTCTCTCTCAATCTCTCTTAAATAAATAAATAAATAAATAAATAAATAATAAAATATTTAAAAAACAACCCCTCCCTTCCCAAAAGAAAACTTGAGACGCCCTGGAAGAATTTCCAGCTTAGAAAAGATTCCCCAAGAGGGGCCTCCGTCGGCCGCTTCTGGCAAGTGACAGAGCCGCGGAGCACAAAATCGGAACTTTTAGAAGTCTGCTCCGCTGAGGGACGTCACTCTGGTGGCGAAGTGGGGGGTGGAACCCTTGCAGGACAGTGTGGTCTCAGGACCCTCGGGGTCACAGAAAGACCGGGGGTGCCTGAGTGCGGCAGAGCTCCCAGGTATCGGAGCAGGGAAGCCGGCTGCAGAGACGGAGCCCAGGCGCGGGCTCTCAGCTCGGGGTTGCTATAAACCGTGATCCGCGGCACAGTCGGGCCACTGCTCCTCCAGCAGGGACCCAACAAGCGGCAGATCCGGGGAGACTCACCTTCCTCCCCCAGGAGGAGCGGTGCGGAAGCGCACCGCGGGGATCTGCTGGGTTTGGAGACTCCACACGGGGTCGGGTGCCAGAGATAGAAACGCGCGGTCACAGGCCGGGTGAGCATGGAGTGCGGCCGGAGACCGGGGAGACGGGAGTGACTGACTGCTTTTCTCTGGGGGCTCGCTGAGGAGCGGGACCCCGAGTTCTCGGCTCCGCCGGGGCGGAGACTGGGAGGCCGCCATTTTCACTCTCCGCCTCCAAAGCTGTACGGAGAGCTTGCAGGGAACAAAAGCTCCCGAGGGCAAACCCGAGCAGATTACTCAGCCTGGACCGGCAAGGGCGGGGCAATTTTGCCTCCGGCAAAGACATTTGGGAACCACGGCAACAGGCCCCTCCCCCAGAAGATCAGCGAAAACAGCCAGCCAAGACCAAGTTTACCGATCAGTGAGAACGGCAGAACTCCAGCGCTAGGGGAATACTGCACATAGAATTCATGGCTTTTTTACCATGATTCTTTAGTCTTTCAAAGTTAATTATTTTTTTTAACTGTCTTTTTTTCTTTTTTCCTTTTTTCTTTTTTTTTGAATTTTTCTTTTTCCCTTTTTCAACCAACATCTTATCAATCCCTTTTTTAAAAAAAAAACATTTTTATTTTTCATTTTTAAAGTCATATTCTATCCCTTCATAGTAGTTACCCGTATTTTTGGCATATATATATAAGTTGTTCTCTCTTTAAAATCTTGAGATAGTTTCTTCTAACAGATCAAAATATACTCTAAATCTCTAGTGTATGGTTTTTTTCTACTCCCCTGCCTGATCACATTCTCTCCCTTTTTTCTTTCTTCCTTTTTTTTTTTTTTTAATCCTCTTCTTTCTTTTTTCAAACAACTTAT
>NW_022589713.1:43424181-43531687 GCF_004348235.1 Phoca vitulina
ACTTTCTTTTAACAGACCAAAATACACCCAAAATCTAGTGTGTGGCACTGATCTATAATCCAGCCTGATCATATTTGATCACATTCTGTTTTTGTTTTGTTTTGTTTTGTTCTGCTTTTGTTTGTTTTTATCTTTATCTTTTTCTTTTTTCTTTTTTTCTTTCCTTTTCTTTTTTCTCTCTTTCCCTTTCTTTTCCCACTGCTTCAGGTCTTTTCTGATTTGTTTAGAGTATATTTTCTGGGGACGTTGTTACCCTGCTAGCATTTTGTTCTCTCATTAATCTATTCTCCTCTGCACAAAATGACAAGACGGAAAAAATCACCTCAACAAAAAGAACAAGAGGTAGTACCGACTGCCAGGGACCTACTCAATACGGACATTAGTACGATGTCAGATCTAGAGTTCAGAATCATCACTTTAAAGATACTAGCTGGGCTTGAAAAAAACATGGAAGTTATTAGAGAAACCCTTTCTGGAGAAGTAAAAGAACTAAAATCGAATCAAGTAGAAATCAAAAAGGCTATCAATGAGGTGCAATCAAATATGGGGGCGCTAACCGCTAGGATAAATGAGGCAGAAGAGAGAATCAGTGAGATAGAAGACCAAATGATGGAAAATAAAGAAGCTGAGAAAAAGAGAGAAAAACAACTACTGGATCACGAGGGCAGAATTCGAGAGATAAACGATACCATAAGACGAAACAACATTAGAATAATTGGGATCCCAGAAGAAGCAGAAAGAGAGAGGGGGGCAGAAGGTATAATGGAGCAAATTATAGCAGAGAACTTCCCTAATTTGGGGAAGGAAACAGGCATCAAAATCCAGGAAGCACAGAGAACCCCTCTCAAAATCAATAAAAATAGGTCAACACCCCGACATCTAATAGTAAAACTTACGAGTCTCAGAGACAAAGAGAAAATCCTGAAAGCAGCTCGGGAGAAGAGATATGTAACCTAAAAAGGTAAAAACATTAGATTGGCAACAGACTTATCCACAGAGACCTGGCAGGCCAGAAAGGACTGGCAGGACATATTCAGAGCACTAAATGAGAAAAATATGCAGCCAAGAATACTATATCCAGCTAGGCTGTCATTGAAAATTGAAGGAGAGATAAAAAGCTTCCAGGACAAACAAAAACTAAAGGAATTTGCAAACACGAAACCAGCCCTACAACAAATATTGAAAGGGGTCCTCTAAGCAAAGAGAGAGCCTAAAAGCAACATAGACCAGAAAGGAACACAAACAACATACAGTAACAGTCACTTTACAGGCAATACAATGGCACTGAATTCCTATCTTTCAATAGTTACCCTGAATGTAAATGGGCTAAATGCCCCAATCAAAAGACACAGGCTATCAGATTGGATTAAAAAACAAGACCCATCGATATGCTGTCTGCAAGAGACTCATTTTAGACCCAAAGACACCCCCAGATTGAAAGTGAGGGGGTGGAAAACCATTTACCATGCTAATGGACACCAAAAGAAAGCTGGGGTGGCAATCCTTATATCAGACAAATTAGATTTTAAACCAAAGACTGTAATAAGAGATGAGGAAGGACACTATATCATACTTAAAGGGTCTATCCAACAAGAAGATCTAACAATTGTAAATATCTATGCCCCTAACATGGGAGCAGCCAATTATATAAGGCAATTAATAACAAAAGCAAAGAAACACATTGACAACAATACAATAATAGTGGGGGACTTTAACACCCCCCTCACTGAAATGGACAGATCGTCTAAGCAAAAGATCAACAAGGAAATAAAGACTTTAAATGACACACTGGACCAAATGGACTTCACAGACATATTCAGAACATTCCATCCCAAAGCAACGGAATACACATTCTTCTCTAGTGCCCATGGAACATTCTCCAGAATAGATCACATCCTAGGTCATAAATCAGGTCTCAACCGGTACCAGAAGATTGGGATCATCCCCTGCATATTTTCAGACCACAATGCTTTGAAACTAGAACTCAATCACAAGAGGAAAGTCGGAAAGAACTCAAATACATGGAGGCTAAAGAGCATCCTACTGAAGAATGAATGGGTCAACCAGGAAATTAAAGAAGAATTTAAAAAATTCATGGAAACCAATGAAAATGAAAACACAACTATTCAAAATCTTTGGGATACAGCAAAGGCAGTCCTAAGAGGAAAGTATATAGCAATACAAGCCTTTCTCAAGAAACAAGAAAGGTCTCAAGTACACAACCTAACCCTACACCTAAAGGAGCTGGAGAAAGAACAGCAAATAAAGCCTAAACCCAGCAGGAGAAGAGAAATAATAAAGATCAGAGCAGAAATCAATGAAATAGAAACCAAAAGAACAGTAGAACAGATCAACGAAACTAGGAGCTGGTTCTTTGAAAGAATTAACAAGATTGATAAGCCCCTGGCCAGACTTATCAAAAAGAAAAGAGAAATGACCCAAATCAACAAAATCATGAATGAAAGAGGAGAGATCACAACCAACACCAAAGAAATACAAACAATTATAAGAACATATTATGAGCAACTCTATGCCAGCAAATTAGATAACCTGGAAGTAATGGATGCATTCCTAGAGATGTATCAACTACCGAAACTGAACCAGGAAGAAATAGAAAACCTGAACAGACCTATAACCACTAAGGAAATTGAAGCAGTCATCAAAAATCTCCCAAAACACAAAAGCCCAGGGCCAGATGGCTTCCCAGGGGAATTCTACCAAACATTTCAAGAAGAATTAATACCTATCCTTCTGAAACTGTTCCAAAAAATAGAAATGGAAGGAAAACTTCCAAACTCATTTTATGAGGCCAGCATTACCTTGATCCCAAAACCAGACAAAGACCCCATCAAAAAGGAGAATTACAGACCAATATCCCTGATGAACATGGATGCAAAAATTCTCACCAAAATACTAGCCAATAGGATCCAACAGTACATTAAAAGGATTATTCACCACGACCAAGTGGGATTTATCCCTGGGCTACAAGGTTGGTTCAACATCCGCAAATCAATCAACGTGATACAATACATTAACAAAAGAAAGAACAAGAATCATATGATCCTCTCAATAGATGCAGAAAAAGCATTTGACAAAGTACAGCATCCTTTCTTGATCAAAACTCTTCAGAGTATAGGGATAGAGGGTACATACCTCAATATCATAAAAGCCATCTATGAAAAACCTACAGCGAATATCATTCTCAATGGGGAAAAACTGAGAGCTTTCCCCCTAAGGTCAGGAACGCGGCAGGGATGTCCACTATCACCACTGCTATTCAACATAGTATTGGAAGTCCTAGCCACAGCAATCAGACAACAAAAAGAAATCAAAGGCATCCAAATTGGCAAAGAAGAAGTCAAACTCTCACTCTTTGCAGATGATATGATACTTTATGTGGAAAATCCCAAAGACTCCACCCCAAAACTGCTAGAACTCATACAGGAATTCAGTAAAGTGGCAGGATATAAAATCAATGCACAGAAGTCAGTGGCATTCCTATACACCAACAACAAGACAGAAGAAAGAGAAATTAAGGAGTCGATCCCATTTACAATTGCACCCAAAACCATAAGATACCTAGGAATAAATCTAACCAAAGAGGCAAAGGATCTGTACTCAGAAAACTATAAAATACTCATGAAAGAAATTGAGGAAGACACAAAGAAATGGAAAAACGTTCCATGCTCATGGATTGGAAGAACAAATATTGTGAAGATGTCAATCCTACCTAGAGCAATATACACATTCAATGCAATCCCCATCAAAATACCATCCACTTTCTTCAAAGAAATGGAACAAATAATCCTAAAATTTGTATGGAACCAGAAAAGACCCCGCATAGCCAGAGGAATGTTGAAAAAGAAAAGCAAAGCTGGCGGCATCACAATTCCGGACTTCCAGCTCTACTACAAAGCTGTCATCATCAAGACAGTATGGTACTGGCACAAAAACAGACACATAGATCAATGGAACAGAATAGAGAGCCCAGAAATGGACCCTCAACTCTATGGTCAACTCATCTTTGACAAAGCAAGAAAGAATGTCCAATGGAAAAAAGACAGTCTCTTCAACAAATGGTGTTGGGAAAATTGGACAGCCACATGCAGAAGAATGAAACTGGACCATTTCCTTACACCACACACAAAAATAGACTCCAAATGGTTGAAAGACCTCAATGTGAGACAGGAGTCCATCAAAATCCTAAAGGAGAACACAGGCAGCAACCTCTTTGACTTCAGCCGCAGCATCTTCTTCCTAGAAACATCACCAAAGGCAAGGGAAGCAAGGGCAACAATGAACTATTGGGACTTCATCAAGATAAAAAGCTTTTGCACAGCAAAAGAAACAGTCAACAAAACCAAAAGACAACGGACAGAATGGGAGAAGATATTTGCAAATGACATATCAGATAAAGGGCTAGTATCCAAAATCTATAAAGAACTCATCAAACTCAACACCAAAAGAACAAAGAATCCAATCAAGAAATGGGCAGAAGACATGAACAGACATTTTTCCAAAGAAGACATCCAAATGGCCAACAGACACATGAAAAAGTGTTCAATATCGCTCGGCATCAGGGAAATCCAAATCAAAACCTCAATGAGATACCACCTCACACCAGTCAGAATGGCTAAAATTAACAAGTCAGGAAATGACAGATGTTGGCGGGGATGCGGAGAAAGGGGAACCCTCCTACACTGTTGGTGGGAATGCAAGCTGGTGCAGCCACTCTGGAAAACAGTATGGAGGTTCCTCAAAAAGTTGAAAATGGAGCTACCGTACGATCCAGCAATTGCACTACTGGGTATTTACCCCAAAGATACAAAAGTAGGGACCCGAAAGGCTACGTGCACCCCGATGTTTATAGCAGCAATGTCCACAATAGCCAAACTGTGGAAAGAGCCAAGATGTCCATCAACAGATGATTGGGTAAAGAAGATGTGGTATATATATACAATGGAATATTATGCAGCCATCAAAAGGAATAAGATCTTGCCATTTGCAACGACGTGGATGGAACTGGAGGGTATTATGCTGAGCGAAATAAGTCAAACAGAGAAAGACATGTATCATATGACCTCACTGATATGAGGAATTCTTAATCTCAGGAAACAAACTGAGGGTTGCTGGAGTGGGGGGTGGGGTGGGAGGGATGGGGTGACTGGGTGATGGACACTGGGGAGGGTATGTGTTCTGGTAAGCGCTGTGAATTGTGCAAGACTGTTGAATCTCAGATCTGTACCTCTGAAACAAATAATGCAATATATGTTAAGAAAGAAAAAAAGAAGAAGAATATAGCAGGAGGGGAAGAATGAAGGGGGGGAAATTGGAGGGGGAGAAGAACCATGAGAGACGATGGACTCTGAAAAACAAACTGAGGGTTCTAGAGGGGAGGGGGTTGGGAGGATGGGTTAGCCTGGTGATGGGTATTGAGGAGGGCACGTTCTGCATGGAGCACTGGGTGTTATGCACAAACAATGAATCATGGAACACTATATCTAAAACTAATGATGTAATGTATGGGGATTAACATAACAATAAAAAAAAAAAAAAAAAAAAAAGAAAAGATTCCCCAAGTTTGACAATCATCCTGAAAATGTCTGTGACCTTATCAGTAATGGATTGTGAAGCTACAAGAAAACTTGATAAACTGTTGATAATAATAAAAAAAAAATCTGCTCAACCATGTTAGAGAAAAAAACTTAAAGATCTTTCTATTGGCTCTGTAGAAAAATATTATAAAATTAGTGTCATGTCATGAAGCAATCAGAGAGAAAGCAGATAAATAACATGCAGGGGAAAACATTTTAGACAGGAGTCAGGTAGTTATTTAATAAAAATAAAATGCTATTTTTCTGGATTTTGTGATGTTTGTGTTGTCAGCTTTCAATATTTATAATTTGTTGTCATTTCTTTTCTCATTTTTTGTATTCATTGTCATGCCTAATTTTGTATTAGTAATTTTGTGTTGTTTCGTAAAGAGAGGTCCCTGAGTTGTGTGAGTCTTAGGCCCCGCACAGCACATGGGTCTGGTCTGACTGTTGGCCTTCAGGCAGCAGAGTCCACCAGAATGAGGCACTGCCTGCATCCCTCCACCATGAATTTTGCCAGAGGAATCTATCTGGGGATTCAGAGCCACCACTGGCTATGGCCTCTGACAGCCACTCTAGCCACGGAAAGACCATCCCTACAGAATGCCCTCTGGAGCCCAGGAGATGCCTACACAGCGATGTTCCTGGTGTGTAAGGAATGTTCCTAAGGGCTAGCATGAGAACAATATCATGTTCTAGAAGCAGGGGAATATTGAACATACCCCCAACATCCAACTGTGCCCCAGGCTGGAGGGAAGCAGCTCGCAGGGTGGTGTCCCAAGGTTGCTGACATGGACAGCAGGGGTTCTTAACCTAGGCTCCATAGACACCACCCCTCAAGGGCCCAAGGGTAGAAGTCAGTGCGTCTGTGAACTTGGCTAGGTGAACCGTTACATCTTTATTTCTACTAACCTCTAGGTAAAATTTAGCATTTCTATCAATTATCAACGTAGGCAACAAAGTGTAGTATTAGCAGGGCTGTCACCAAGAAAAATCATGGATGTTCTTCTACCCCATTAATGTTTTTGAAGTTCTCTTGAGATATCATTAAGTTCACCGTTACTTCAAATAATAGTGATTAGACCTGCTGCTAGACTTTATTTAATGTGTTAATATAGAAGCTATACAGTGCTGTGCCACAAATTATATTTTAAGAATGACTTCAATGTAATTAGCTTTCTTTATAATCTATTATTTTATTTAATTCACCTACAAACATTACTCTGAGAAGGGGCCTATGGGACCGGGCTGCCAGTGGGGCCCACAGCACTGGGAAGGTTGAGAATACCTGTGGTCAAGGAAGTTGCCAAGTCTAGAGAGATAGGGAAAGAAGAACAAAGTATTGCCTAGGTGGCTAGCTTTTGGCTCTGAGTTGAATTTTTCAACTCTATGTAGTCATGCATTCATTCATTCAAAGAACATTCAATGAATATCTACTATGTGGTGAGTTCATCTAATCCAGTACTCCCTTTATGAGGCAAGCAGCATTATTAAACCCATTTTACAGATGGAGCAAGGAAGGATTAGGGAGGTTAAATTACTTGCCCAGAGTCACATGGCTGCTAAGTGGGAGAGCAGGACTTCGGTGAGGCGGGCGTCTATGGTGAGGCGGGCGTCTGTGGCTGGGGGGGTTCCTTCATGCCAAGCTGACTCTCCCAGTGAGGGATTGAGTGCCCCGACACAGGGAACATGAGGTATTGTCATCTCAACCAGCCTGTGGAGAGGGAAGGAAGTCTACCTGAAGGAGGCGATAGTGGCACTGAATTTTGATATTTGAATAAGAGTTGGCTGGTGTCTATAAGGCAGCTGGAGGGCTGAGGCAGGCTGCCCAGGTGGAGGAAGGAGCTGGGAGCGGGAAGAGGGGCATTATGGAAGAGGAATCAGATTGAAGACTCAGGGAGCATCTTGGACTCCTCCTCTAACACCTCAGAGTCTGGAACTTGTTTTAGCCACATGGTTGGGGAGGGAGGTTTCTGAGTTAGAGCCCAGGGTTCTCTCTAGGCCACTTGGGGTGACTAACCATCCAAGTTTGTCAGGACTGAGGTGTTTCCCGGGACATGGGATTTGCAATGTGAAAATTGGAAAGGTCCTGGCAAATCAGGATGAATTGGTCACCCTAAAAAGCGGGAAGGACAGCTTTTCTGTCAGGGGAAACATCACTCTCTTCTCTTCAAAGTCAGGCGGAGGAGTTGATGTCCATCTGCAGCTCCTGCAGAAGAGTGGTAGTCTGAGGTGATGGCTGTTCAGCTTTTCCCTTGTTTTCCCATTTCACTCTGCTCTTGGATTAGGAATTTATCCTAAGAACAAGTACACAAAAATGAATTTAAGAGAATTATTATTTCAATGTGGTTAAAACAGAAAAACTAGGGGGGAAAACTAGACATTGATTAAGTAAAATTTGGTATTTCTATACAATGAAATGTTAGGCAGTCCTCAAAAATGTTATTGTAGACCTCTGTTGCACTGGAAAGATGTCCAGCATTTATTTTTTTTTAAAAGACTTTTTATTTTGGAATAAATTTAGATTTACAGAAAAGTTGCAAATATAGTGCAGAGAGTTCTAGTATACCTTTCACACAAGTTTCCCTGGATGTAAGCATTCTATATAGCCATGGCATATTTATCAAAGCCAAGAAATCAATCAGCATCCACACAATCTTACTTATTACACTATCCACTTCATTCAAATTTTATCACTTTTCTGCTAAGGCTCTTTTTCTGTTCCAAGATCTAATCTAGACCACTATGTTGCATTTAGCTGTCATGTGTCCTCAGTTTTCTCCAATCTGTGACAGTTTTTCACTCTTGTTTTTCAAGACCTTGACAGTTTGGAAGAGGACACTCAGAGAGGTCTCACCCCATGACAAGTGGGAGTTGGGGGATAGCTTCCAAGCCTCCTGTCCTTGAGGGACTGCTGACAGCAAGCCTTATGTGGTCTCTCAGAATTCCCTGTGGGGATTGGGCTTTTGGTTGCCCACAGTGATAATCTGTGGCCACTCTGCATTGGCTGTCTTTCCTACCTTCCTACTGGTATCTCTTGAGACCACCTCCCAGATAAACTCCATGCACTCCAGTCCTAGTCTCAGAATCTACTGCTTCGAGGAGGATGGAGTTCCTCCTAAGGGGATACCATCGTTTCTGGAGTTCAGGTTCAATTCTGTACCCTGTGTTCATGTCATCCACAGGAGGGGACTGTCATGATCTGAGTCTTGCACACCTAGTCAGAGGGCTTACAACCAGACTAACCGGGGATGTTTAACTCGGGGAAGATTTTGAAGAGGTGGGCAAGGTGTCTTCAAATGCCTAGAAGGTGCCTTATAAAAGGAGGATATGTTCTCTCTACTCCAGAATGGGGCACAGAACTCCATAAGTCATAATGAGTGATGCTACCAAGCTATTAGCTTCCTTAGATTTGGTTTTATTCAACTTGCCATCCTCAGTAACCAACATGTTGGCTGTCACAAAGCAGAAGCTTATGGGAGACATTTGTGGCTTCCTCCCCAGGATCCATTCCCCCCGCTCCTGCCAACAGCATCCTCACTTTCCTTTAGAGAATTTATTCCTCTGTCATTTCAGGTTTTTTGGTTTGGGTCGGATGGACAATACCCCTTTCCCACCCCAACTCCATATCTCATCCCTCTGGCTGCAGTGATTGGTCCAAGAGAAGGGTAACTGTCTCAGTTAAAAAAATTTTTTATTCAAGTATAACTGACATACAACATTATATTAGTTTCAGGTGTATAACATAGTGATTCAATATTTGTACATTGTGAAATGATCGCCACAATAAATCTAGTTAACATCCATACATGACTCAATTTGAGCCAATATGAGTGAGTCTTAGGACTTTGAGAAAGCTAACAAAAGAGTTGCTCCGGATTCTTCTGGAGGATGAGATAAGAGGCCTGGAACCATAGCAACCATTTTGCTAATACGAAGGATAACCCAAGAGCTACCAGGAGTGCTTGAGGATACATGGGGCAATAACATGGCAGACAAATTGAAATGGGAGCACCACCAGGTCCTTTTCAGCATTTTTAAACTCTGGGATAAGCTTCACTTGAAACTGTTTTTTTAAATGCCTTTTTGGGGGTAGGTCAATTTGATTGGGGTTTCTGTCACTTGTAAAATTATGTCATACAAAATGAATCTATACTAACACAGGTTTGCTGATGGATGAATGGTATAAAAATGAAGTAGATTTCAGGAAGGTTGAAAGAGGGTTTATTAAAACTCAGAGCTCTGAAATATAGAATAGAATGCCCCCGTGAGGTAATATGTTTCATATTTCCAAAAGTATATGGATAAGCTGCATCACCATTCTGTCAGGGGTACTGAAGAAGGAATCCCCGTGGGAGGAGATGGGTCTATATGAATGCAGAAATAGAAACTTTTCCACTGTTAACATTCTGTCAGTGTGTAAAACCAGCAAGACCCCACAGCAGATGGAAAGCTGAGAAGTGTTTCCTAAAGAGGCTCCACAATTTCAGGGTGATAATGCAATATAAAACTATGACTAAAGAGCCGATTTGGGGCCTAGCTGGTCCCAGTTACTCCACACTCCTGGAACATTCCAGGCTGGGGGAGGTAGGGGAGGAATTCTGAGTGTCAATGAAGAGAATGTCAAATGGCATCAGAGTTGGGTGACAGGGGGCCCATAGATTCCATGGCTGAGTAAGACTAGGTGGGGGAAGCTGGTCACTAGCAGCAAGACCCATGTGAAGGTGTAGGCACCTCACAGCCCCAGTCAACTCTTTGCTTGCTGACAGGTGTGCAGTAGGCCCTAGAGGAGGTGTGTTCTTACCTCTGCATACACATCAGGAGGGGAGTTTGCTCAAGAGAGTCGATTACAAATTAAAGGGTGTATGACAGAGTAAGCATCTATCAACATTTGTTACTGATTGATTTTCTTTCCCTTCTGGTTTCAAACTGGTTTCAAAACTTATAAATAATTGATAGTAGAATTAGTTGGTTCATTTTTTTTCTTATTCCATGGGGTTTTATCTTCTTGCAACCTGGTATGTGCACGTATATGAAGCTAAGCCCATAGGCAAGGGCTTAGGGACACAGGGGTCTGCCAGATCCACTCTTCCACAAATCCTGGCTGTCCTACTGGCCCCTGGTGTGATTATGGGCGACATATTTACCTCTCTCAGCACTTCTGTTCTCATCCATAAAACTGAACCCACCTCACAGAACCACCATAAGGATAAAATATGAAAATTAGACAACAATCTTGGCATACCCTAAGTGCTCAAATAGTGAGAAACATAAAATATTGGATCTTGAGAGGCCTCTCTGCTTCAAAGGATGACACAATTCATCCAAAGCCTCATTCCATGAATTATAGAAGACCCAAGTCTTTCTCAATTTCCCTGGGGTCTTCTGCTTTTTCCAAGTGTCAGTCAAGGAGAGGCCAGAAAGACAGGTGGGTTGAGGCCAAACAAAGAACATGTGTGGTGACAGAGGGTGACAAGAGGGAAAGGTGTGGACTGTGGCAATGCAGAAAGGGTAGGCCCTGCCCAAGACAGCAGCTGCTCTCAGCTCCAGCCAGTGGTTGCTAGGCAGTGGGGGGGGGGGGGGGGGGGGGGGGGGGGGGGGTTGAGTGATGTTGGTATGACTTAAAAGAAAAGCCAGAAAGCCACATGATTTTTGATCCCTAAATTCTTTTGATTTTTAAAAGTCTTCCAGTAATTAAGAAAAATTAAAATGGTATAGACCAAACAAAATAGAAGCCAGGGTTGAATTTGGCATGCCATCAGTTTGCTACATTTGCTTTGAAGTTCTGGAGGTCAGCTTGTGAGCTCCAAATGTTAAGGCCACCTGGCCTCTGGCCCTCCTCTCTGTCCCCATGAATCTCCATCCATCCTCTTGAATACTGCAAGGCAGGGACAAATACTTCTGCGTGTCAACAGCTGAAGACACGATGTGAAAACCATCAAGGGCAAGAGAAACAAGAGCAAGCAGGGAGATCAAAGTTTCTGAAACCCTCCCCCTCCTTGCAGACATTCTGTTTCGTTGGAGGCTGAAAGTCAGCCTGCTTCCATTCAGTTCACTTCAATTAAATTTCCTCAATATTACCACATGACAAGCACTAAGCTAAGCCTCAGGGATTTTTTTGTCCTGCCTACTGTGTGCTTGGGACAGAGTTAGATGTTTTAACCACTTTGTGTGGTAGAAAGTATCCTCTCCATTTTACCTGGGGAGAAATAAAGGCTCAAGAGTGGTGAGCGACTTGCTAGCCAGAGACAAAGCTGGGTTTCAAAACCCAATCTGTAGGTCTCCAGACTCCTTGTTGACTTCATCCCACCACTGGTTTTTTGGACACAAAAAGTCAAGTGTGAAAATTGCAGCAAAGGCAATAAGCATTCCAGTGGAGGGGAGCCATTGGTGTGGTGGGAGGTGTTGGGGAGGGGGAAAGGAAGTGTCCACCCCAGCCGTCATGTGCTTCAGTGTGCACATGGATCACCTCGGGAGGTTGTCAGACTGGGTTCTGGGTCAGCAGCTCTGGGGCGGGGCTCCAAGGTCCGCATTCCGACGAAATGCCCAAGGGATGCCCATGCTGCTGCTCTGTCTGCCACACTTTGGGAAGCAAGGCTCTATCCCATGATCTCAACCTTTTGAGAAGAGTCACTTGTTAGGAATCGTGGAAAGACAGGGGTGTGGCTGGTCCATGTGAATCCACCACTATTCCTGGCAAAGGAACCCTGCCCTCTGTTTGCCATTGTCCTCGGAGGTCAGGAGAATGGGTCATGTACACACATGGCACTGTGATGAGCCCATGGGTATGGGGTACCCATTAGAGTCTTGCTGTGATGCAGCTCAGGATGGCACAAAATTCAGGATGAGGCAGGTGTGCCTCTGAGCCAACTGAGCAAGGTGCTTCCTTGCTGGAAGTACTGAAAAGAAGTAAGGCAGCTCTGGTGGATGCTGGTGGTGCCCACCTGAATCTCCTTCACCAAGGGGGTGCCCATCCCCAGTGGCTATACATACTGTTTGCAAGGTGCTCACAGCTGCCTCCTCCAGAGCATTGCCCTCGGCAGAATGGGAGCTGACTCTCCCAGAAAGCTACCCTATCATGCTTCCCTTCCCTCTCTACTGATGGATAGCCTGTAGACAACAACTGACTGATGAAGGTACAAAAGCCCATTGCCCTTGGCCTCTAGGAGGGGCGAAGGCTGTGGTGCAATTAATGCTCCAGAACTCCTCAGGGGATAAAACTAAAGCTGGGACTGCTTCCTGGCTTAGTATAATCCCCTAGCCCATCCTGTTTCCCTTGTTCCTCTTCTCCTGAGGGCATTCCTCTAATAAACCATATATACCCAAATCCCCGTCTCAGGCTCTGCTTCTGCCTCTGCGGAACGTCTTCTAAGGCAGAAGCTCATGCAGGTGGATCCTGCTGTCCTCACAAAGACAGCATGAATTGAGGGTCCTTGTCCCAATTTGACAAATGAACAAACTGAGGCTCAGAGAGAAGTCGCTGGCTGAATACCTGCAGCTGGTAAGAGTGGGGCCGGGACTGGCATTTAAGTGTGTGCTCATGTGCTTTTGCCCTTGGGCCCACTGCCAGCGCCTCTTTATACTCAGCCTTTGACCTCTTGTCTGGTGCCTCCCAGTGAGGCCTCAGAATGAGTAGGACATGGCAGGAGCCTTTGGAGCTGGGCTTCTCTGTGGCCCTGCCCTTGGGCCATCCATACAGGTAAAGCTGTGTGGGCTCCGAGAAGGCCCAAGGGAGCAGGGACAGAGTGTGGGGAGGGGGGAGACTCTGACTGCCTCCAAACTGATTCCTGCAATCAGAGCTGATTCCTTTCAAAAATGTGGGTGTTTTTTGTTTTGTTTTGTTTCTGTTTTTGTTTGTTTGTTTTACCTTTACCCAGTTTCTTTTATCTTCCCTGGGCACATCGTTGCTGGAGGGAACCGTGCCTAGATTTTGCTGCATACTCTGAAGGGAACCAGAACACTTGGGTGAAAGGAGACAAAGAGCGAGTCCATAGACACCATGTGGGTAGGTGCTCATGGTTGCCAAGAAGTTCGAGGCTACTGTCCAATTTGGTTCTCAGTTATCATTACACATATTTTAGAGATGGGACCCAGGACTCCTTAGGGTCTACCCAGTCCAGGATTCCCAATTTCAGACAGGGGAGGTGGGCCTAAGCTGCAGCAGGGGGCACTCAGCACAGTCCACAGTGGCAGAAACACAGCCCCAGACCCGTCAAAGGGGATAAAGACCTCAGGCCAGAGACGGCGGGGGAGGGGAGAGGTGACAGATTTGGGAAGCCTGGGCTCCAGTGGCAGGTTTCCAAGAGCAGGATCTTGGCAAGCCTCCCAGGCTAGATTTCACCCGTGAAGGTCCAGGCCAGGAACTTCGCTCTTCAGCCAGAGGAGCTGAGTGAGAAGCTTCTCCAGTGGAACCCTCCAGATTCAGAGCCCTGGCCTTGTCACCATCTCATTTCCAGTTGCTTGAGCTCCCTTGCTCTGTGACATCCTGACCTAAGTGGTGGCCTTTCCCAGAAGCCAAACGGTAACATGAATGGTTACTATAAGGCTTGCCTGCTAGTTTTATATCTCATCAGTGAGGAAGTGTCGGGAGATTTCAAGGCCAAGACAGGCAGGCATTCGGGACTTTTGGGATTAAGTTTTTGGATCCATCATCATGGCAGGTATATGTGCGTGGTCACCCTGGGCCCCTAGCAGTAAGTCTTTTAGGACTGCCAGAGTCCTGTATCTCTAGCTTTCTGAGCCACCCTATAAACTTGGTCTTTAGCAATCTCTGCACCATTCTCTGTGGACATTGGAGGAAGGGGGTTTACTGCTTCCTAGTCAAGGCCCATGTTAGGGACAAGATCTGGTCAGCTCTGTAATTCCAGGTTTGAAAAGACACAAGTCACAGTGGAAATCCTGGGTGAGCATAGTTCTGTGGGAACGATAAGTATGTGCTACTTCTTCCGACCTCCCTGAGTTACTAGAACTATGCCCTCCTGCCCTAATGAGAACCCCAAGGGTGTAGACATCTCCCCTGGCCTTGTTGGAACTGACTTTGAATGCAGAAGAGGTTAAACATGTGTTTTAAGCTTTAGGCAATTAGAGCAACCTTGCAGAACCCCTGACACCTGGAGGATTTTATTGGATTTCTTCTAATATTAACATGATCAAATGCAGTTGGGCACTGGGGCACCTGATTCTCCAGGAGAGAATCTTCTGGTTTGGGACTCAGAGAAGACAATGTGATGCTTGGGGCCCAGACCTTGCCAGGAACATATTATCAGGAAATGAAAGAGCCCAAGAATTAGAGCCTTGTGCTTCTATTTTAAAATATGCCCCAAAGGCAGGCTCTAAATAGAGAGCGGGCACACACAAAACTTTATTCACAGGAGGCCCTGAAGGAGAGGGCAGATCCCAGCAGTCCCCTACCAGGCAGAGAGAGAGGCTGGAGAGCCTGATGGTCAACAACAGTAGTGGATCTCCCAGGGTCGTCCAGGGCCAGCTGCATCAGCATCTCTGGGAACTTGCTAGATAGGCACCGGTCTGGCCTCCACCTGACCACTGCTGGCTCAGAGATTCTGGGGGTGGAGATCAGTATACCTGTCTTCCTAAGGTCTGTGGCAGACTGCGATGCCTACTTCTGTCTGAGAACCACTATTCTGTATCTAACGAGGGCACCGGATCCAGGCTGCGGATGCATTTTTATTGACTGGAGGAGCGTTTGAAATTGTTTGAACTGGTTTCCAGTGTTTCAAAATGGGTATTTTTATATGAAAATCCACATTTCTAGCTTTTCTTGGGGGAAAAAAATCAGAAGATCTAGCCACAGGGGACTCACATCCCTGCTTGGCAATAATTATCTGGAGCTGAGAAGAGGCTAGTCCTCTTAGAAAGCGCACCAGCCCTCCTGGGAGCTGCGGCCCCTCATTACCCATCTCTCTTCACTCAGTCCTGTCTGGAGGTATTTGAGCTGTTGGCCCGTGACCTACATAATGTCTAGTGTCATCTCGGGCTGAAACTCATTCCACATGCATTTGCTGACCACTTACCGGATAGGATGGGCTTTCTGCTGTCCTTATAGCCTCTTCTCCCTGACCCTTCCCATTGCCTCCCACCCCCAGCACAGACACACCCATCCTCAGCTACCTGAACTTTTTTGCTAAGATGGGGAAAAAAAAGGAAAGACTTGGTTAGCATAATACCCAGAAGGCAGCCATACAAGTCAGTTAATACCAACAAAAGAAAAAAGGTTTCTTTGTTTCGCCTACACTATTCTCTGACCTCACTGTTGAGAAAATAAACTTATTATCATGTTCAGAAAAGAAGGGACACTGCCCTTCTGTTAGCCTTGAGAGGGTTTTTATCTACAGCTTGGGGGTCATCAGAGGTGGACAAGTTCATTCAGCAGCTGGGATGGCCGCGGACAGGTGACTGTCTTTTCTGTGTCCAACACTGGGCTGGGCTCTGAGAAACCAATGAGGCCCCGGGCTGGAGTGTGGATGGTCACTTCTGAACTGTGTCAACCCCACTTGCTTCCCAGGGCTGCTTCCTCCCTCTGCTCCGTGCTGACCTTCCTCCTTGGCCCAGGCCTGGCCTCCCTCCTATTCTACTCTGAACTACTTTTTGTATGAGTTGTGGACTTTATCAAAGTCTGGTGGCAGCAGATGATTTTTTTTGTTTTTATTTTATTACAAACGATTTAAAATAATACTGGATATTCCTGATCGTAACAACCCTATCTTCACCAGACCAGCCCCACATTCTTCTCCTCACATCTCCGCTTCTCATCTCTACCTGCTCGTCTGATTCTCTCCCAGCCCCACACGTTTCTGGTACCTTTCTTTGTGCAGAGCGTGTTAGCTATCTCCTTGTTTCACTGTCTCCTTGTAGACTATTCTCCAGGTGCCTCTCCCTCACCCAAAGTGGCCCATCATAATAGTTTCCCGAACAAATTCAGTAAAGGGATGCTGGTGCCAGTCAAAAGAGCAACTTTTTTCACCATGCCAAGACTATTTTGCAGTTGAAGCCTCCAAGACTCGCAGAAGATAAGCAACCTGGCCAGACACACACCTGCTGGTCCCCATGGTTCTTGGCCCCCAGGAAGCTGGAGACTCAGAGGGCCTGGCCTTGGCTGGCGTGGGTAGGGGTAGAGTGACCTGCCCTGCTGTTCCCTCTTCAGGACATGAGGCTCCTCTCCTTCCAGGGCTCCCTCTTTTATTTTTATCTTTTAAAGATTTTATTTATTTGAGAGAGAGAGAGAATGAGCAGGGGGAGTGGGAGTGGGAGAGGGAGAAGCAGACTCCCTGCCGAGCAGGAAGCCTGATGTGGGAGATCCCAGGACCCTGAGATCATGACCTGAGCTGAAGGCAGATGCTTAACTGACTGAGCCACCCAGGTGCCCCAGGGCTCCCTCTTTCAAAGCAAGGTCATGGAGGCAAGGCTCCAACGTGGCTGGCACCCATTAATTTGCTCTTTGGGGAAAATGGCCATGCTGTTGGGTAGGGCGAAAGTGCCGGCTGTCAGCTGGGTCCATCTCTGAAGTGGTAGCCAGCCCAGCACACTTTTCTCAGTTTAACACACCACCGGGTACATTGTACCTCATAGCTCAGAATCAATAAAGTCAAGGCAATTTCCTTAACATGCCATCAATAAGAGATTATGGAAGGGGGAGGGTTTTCCTTAGAAGCTAATGCCTTACTAAAGTTCAAATGAGGCAATATATAGTAAAATAAATTCCAGCTCTATTTTCACTCCTTGCAATTTTAGTGGAGACTAAATGAAATGGAACTGTGTTGATCCTAACCCGTTCAATATATCTTCACTTCCTAAGAACCAAGGTCATTTTTACCTTCATGGGAAGGGAGGCAAAATATAAAATACTCACCCATACCGAACAGAAATGAATTTGCAGGTTTTTGAAAGCCAGATAGATGACTGATATATTATGTAATTCATTTCATGGCATAGCTGAATGTGTTTTATAGATAGTGTTTAACCTTGCCAATTCTGCTCTGAGATAATCCCCCTTCGAGGATAAAAATCATATATTTAACATAAAAGGAAAGGTTGGGAGAGGAAAGCAGCATAATGTGTTCTGTTCAACAGATAACCAGAAGTTGCTTACACAGAAAGATGATCAGAGCAAGTTCATTACTGCTTTGCCTTATTAGCTAATCATCATGTTGCTACTAATCAGAAGTGAGGTGATAACCACTCGAGTGGCAATGAATGACAAAATATATCCAGTGCTGTGTGGCAGGGTGGTGTGCGGGCCGTGGCACAGACCTAGGCTGATCCTCCGTCCTGTCGCGTATGTGTCTGTAACCTTGGGTAATCCGCTTCATGTCTTTGAGCCTCAGTCTCCTTGTTTGTGAATGGGCATGGCAATAACCAGTGTAGCATTTAATGGTTATCCATTCCCCATTTCCCTTCCTCCTCCTTTCCAACAGAACCCTGATTTTGTTCAGGTTTCCCAACCCCGAATTCCATAGAGGAATCTCGATTTACCCCAAGCAGTCCCAGCAGTCCCTCCCTGACGAATGTTATTGGTCCAGGGAAGGGCGCATGTTCTTGTGGGTCCAATCCGATTGGAGGAGACGTATTTTAACTTTCTCTTGGTGTGTATGAACAAAGAAGCACATTTTGCCCAAAGGCGACTGGCTGCTATCTTATAGCCACATGAGGAACCAGGTTGATGTGAAAGCAGTAGTGAGAATGGCAAAGCATTGAGACAGAAGGAGCCTGGGTCCTTGATAACCTCATTGATCGGGCTGTGCCTGGAAACACCCTTCTTCTGGTCAAGTAGAAATAAATTTATTATTTATTTTAAAATTATTATTTAAAAGATAAATAAAATTATATTTATTTTTAATGTCATTTCGAGCCTAGGTTCTCTGTTACAGACAGTCCAATGCATTCTAACTGATAAATAGTTCAGGGGACTATTGTAAGGATTAAGGGGGAAAGAGTCTATATGCAGGGATGTCCAGTGAAAATTTCTGTGATGGTGGATGTTCTATATCTACACTTTCCAATACAGTAGCCACTACCCACATGGCTGTTCAGCATTTGAAATGTGACCAGAGCAACTGAAGAAATAAATTTTAAATTTCAATTAATTTTAATTAATGAAAATTAGACATTTAAATAGTTACATGTGGCTAGTGACTACTGTGTTGTACAGCACAGTTCTATAAAATCTTCTGGCACAGCATCTAGAACCTAGTAGTGGTCCATGGATGTTGACTTCTCTTCCTGTGTCCCCCGCACCCCCTCTACACTTCTCTGAAAACTCATTCAGTCGCCAACTTCTGAACAGAAAGCAACAAGAGCAGGAGGTGTTCATTTCAAGGGTAAAGAGAGCCAAAGGTTGCAAAGAGAACTGGATTTAAGGGGCAGACCTAAATAACAGTGTTTGAACTTTGTTCCTACCTAGTTACGGTAAAGCCAGGACCCTATGTTGTTGGAAACCCAAGAAAAAGCTGACCTTTGTATGCATGTGGACAAGATTAGTTGTCAATGTATAGACTTACCAGAACTTATCAGACTTACCAGAACATTGCCAGACAATTTAACAGCACAGTGAGTATGGTAATAGTTTCCTATGTCAATGTATAGACTTACCAGAATTTATCAGACTTACCAGAACATTGCCAGACAATTTAACAGCACAGAGAGTATGGTAATGGTTTTCTAAGGTCCCTGGTCTTTTGAGAGCTGATGTCTACAAAGCACCTAAACATTAGGTGGTATGTTCCATGCTGTGACCACTGTATCTCCCATCTTGGCAGATAACGTCACATCACCAAATGGCCTTCAGAAGGAATCTTGGGCTGCAGGAGATGGGCCCCTTCATTGAGTGACTGGGAGCAAGGCTTGTTTTCTATAAATCTTGTTCATTGTCATTTGCTGTCACCTAATCCTACCCTCCACCTTTATTCCTATATCAACCCCTGCCTCCCCTCTACCTCCAACTTGGCCACCACCCGGAAGCTGTTTCATCGACAGAGGAGAAATATTAGGGTCCCTATTACCCAGGCCAGTGACTGTCCAGCATGGTAAGGGAAAAAAGCTTACTAAAACTCCCAATCCTGCCAAGGCTGGAAGTGTGGTGCACCCAAAGACTGGCTCAGTCCTATGGGCTTTGTAGGGGAAGTATGCTATTGTTGGCTTCCTAGTAGATGGGAGTATTGGATTCAAAATTTTCTGCATTTTTTTGGTATTTACTCATTTAATTTTTTAAAATTAAGGTGTAATATAAAATAAAGTACAGACATCTTAAATGTACATTTTGGAGAATTTTTTTTTATATATATACACACATGTGACTCCCACCTAGAGCAAAGGATCCTAATCCATATCTTCCATCAAGAGCAATCACTTTTCTGATTTCTAGACTGGTTTTGCCTGTTCAAGAACTTTACATTTATGGAATCCTAGAGCTTCTCTCACTCAATATTATGTCTGTGAGTTGCACCCAGATGGTTGCATGTAGCAGAGTGTATTCTTTTCCATTCCTGTATAGTATTCCATTGTACTGAATGTACCAGAATTTATTTATCCATTCTACTGTTGCTGGACATTTGATCATTTTCCAGCTTGTGGCTATTATGAATAAATCCACCATAAACATCCTCGTACATGTGTTTTGGTGGATATACACACTTATTTTAGTTGGGTTTATATCCAAAAGTGGAATTGCTGGGTTGAAGGCCATGTAGGTTTAGCTGTAGTAGGGACTGTCAATGTTTTCCAAAGTGATTACACTAATTTATACCCCCTACTAGCAATGTGTTAAAGTTCCAATTTATCCACATCCTCACCAAAATTTGGTAATATCAGTTCTTTTAATTTTAGTCAGTCTTGCGTGTTTGGTGATTCTGGTGGAAGTATATTGCCAGATTTTGAAGTTCCAAGTCAGAGGTTAGCAAATAGGGCCTGCGGGCCAAATCCAACCTGCTGCCTGTTTTTGTAAATAAAGTTTTATTGAAACACAACCATGCTCATTCATTTGTGTATGTCTATCGCTACTTTTGCACTGACATAGCCAAGTTGAATAGTTGCAACAGAGAATGCATGGCCCACAAAGCCTACAATAGCTGGCCAGTTATAGAAGAAATTATATATTTCATTGTTTAAAGCAAGTAGGTCATGGAAAAATCGTCTTGGAAATCATCATAGGCCTCTTGTTGCTGTCCTCTTGGCTTATCTGGCAATGGGGACAGTGTTATGGTGCCACAGTGCCTTGGTGCTGGGATGGTTACAGAAAGCTGGCATGTTGATCCCCTCAGCCCTCGGGGCAGCTGGATAGGGGATAGGGCAGTTGGAATTCCTGGGCAGGTCTTCTGTGATTTTGAGAGTGATTTTGAGTGGCCTCAGTGGTTTGTCTCAGCATGTTGCCTGTGTGTGCCATGACTTATGAAAGTTTGGGACATCTTCAGACAGGAGTCCATACCAGCTGTCTTCATTATCTCGAGTCTGTACCCTAACACCCTCCCAATTGGCTTCTACCTATCTCTGCTCAGGGAAATTACACATCTAGGGTTTTTTTCCACAGTCCTCATTTTTCTTAATCTCTCTGTGGCATTGGACACCTTTTGCTGCTCTTCTTCAAAACATTTGCTGGCCTTGCCTGCATAATAATTATAATTCTGATTAGCATTCACTGAGTTCCTCCTCCGGGACGTAAGATTTACATAGAGCATCTTAATGTTTCTCACAACAGGCAGACATGGTGAGTACTGTCACCCCAGATTTACATTTGAGGAAACAGTTTTGTCAAGTCTCAGTTCCCAGCTAGGAAGTGGAAGAGCAGGGATTCGAACCTTTGTGTGGAGGACCTGACTGCCAATACTCCCCAGGTCAGTGCTACCTCTGACCGCGTGATGCTATAGTTCTTCCTCAGACCTGAAGGATCTCTCTTTTGTTATGGCTTCTGCTCCTTCTGCTGTCCCTTAACTGTTGTTTTCCCCAAAGTTCAGGCCTTAATCTCTTCTTTTTTACCACATACTCTTTTCTCTCACGGTCTGGCTCACGCTTTCAATGTTAACATTGATCCTGAATGTGAATTAATATTGATTTTTCCAAGAGCGCCGGGGACTTTACATAGGGTATCTCATTAAATCCTCAACATAACCCTGAAAGGTCAATGCTGCACCCACTTTGAAGTTGAGAGGAATCCATTGACCTGGCTGAGGCCACTCAGTTGGAGGATGATGAGAGTGGGCAGCTCAAACCCAGCTCTGTGATGATACTAAAGCCCATGAGTGTTTAGGGCACCCACCCTCCCTGACATGAATGCCAGATTGGGATCCCCAACCACCTAGAAGCTGTGTCTGCTTATATATTTCCTTAAGACCTTGAACACTACATGTCTAAAACCAAACTCATTTTTCCTTCATCCTCCTCTATGCCTTCTCTGCTTTATAGATTCCCTATATGTTGACATCTATAAGTGACCTTGGATTCCAGATTCCACATTCTCTACCTACATGCTGTCAGCCAGCCCCAGGCCCAGGCAGGTGCTCTCTGTCCCCTGACACCATGCCCAACCATCTAGATCACAGACTCTTTCTCTGGGTCCCCATCCCTCCTTGTCTGCATCGTTCCTTCTGCAACCCAGTGCAATGCCCACATGTAATGTCACCTACCTGCTTTCATCTGTCTGCCCTGGATCCACTTGGGCTTCTACATATCCCATCAGGGCAGGTAGACCGTTCAGTGTTATCTTTCACGGTAGTTCTCAAACTTGCTTGAGCCTCAGAATCAACTGCAATCTTTTTTTTTTTTTTTTTTTTTTCCAAGTGGATACCTGACCGGAGCATCCGATTCAGTGAATCTGAAGTAATGTTGAGAACTTGCATTTTTAATAAGAACCTCTGGAATTGCAATGCAGGAGGCCCTCTGTGTTAGTCTGAGGAGCACTGGTCTGCTGCAGCCCTTCCTCCACAGATGGGAGCTGCAAGCCAGAGGGAGAGGGCTTGCAGGACAACTGGCTGTAGAGCCCTGTGCTTCTGGCGCTCGACCCTCTTCTCTTGCACCCTCCGTTGGGCCTCCTCCAGCACTTCCTTAGCATATATGCAGGGCTCAGTGATTGTAGAATGAATGAATGGATGGATGAATGAATGAATGAGTGGATTTTAAAGGCCTTTGTCCTAATATCTCAGTTATTCTCTGGTTGTAAAGTCTAGGAAGCCTGGGGAAGTTGCATGAATCCTGCCTTCCAGTAGGATTTCCTAGGTACCAAGTGGTGAGGCTGAGGGACAGTCTACAAAATATCTTAGCAGCCCTCCTCAAAACTGTCAAGGTCATCAAAACCAGGGAAAGTCTGAGAAACTGTTATAGGCAAGGGGAACCTAAAAAGACAAGGCAACTCAAAATAATGTGGTATCCCGGATGGGATCCTGGGACAGAAGAAGGACATTAAATAAATCTAAACTTTAGTTAAGAAAAAAAAGTGATAGAGTAGGAATCTAACTTTCCATCAGCACACAGGGAGGGACACCAGCATTCGGTTACAACCTCAGTGTCAACATCTCATTCATAAAGTTCATGATGGATGTGTTTACAAGTATTGACACTAGTCCGGTGAGAGCCCTGTTTCCTCCCCTTGCTCATTTTCTAGGTTGGGTGCCCGTGAAGATCTGGCTGGTCTGACCATCTGGTGACATAGGCAGGTCACTGAGAGCTAGAACCTTGGCATTGAGGGCTGGTGGAAGGAAAGCATGATAATTTCAACAGAACCAGGCACCAAACCCAGCCCTGACAACCATCAGCTGTGTGACCTTAGGTGTGTTACCTTTTCCTCTTAGAAGTGGAGTGGTGGTGATAGTGCCCTCCTCATAAAGCTCTGAGGAACATTTGGTGAGTAGAGAGCCAGGGGCACTGTAGACACTCGACACCTGGAAGATGGTACTTTACTTAAGACACCCTTTGATCAGGCGCTGGGAGTTACAGGCTTGCTAAAGACGACAATTCTGGGACGTCTCAAAGTCTGCTGAACTCATTTCCCAAGTTGGGCTCCGTTACACCCCTGCAGTGCCACAGGTGCCTCTTGTCCCAGAAGCATCCTCCCCCCACCACGCTTGGCTGGGCACCCCCAGCCATAACGGAGACGTCTGGTCCTCTTTAAATGGAACATTCATCTGCCCTGGTCCCCAATGTCATTTTTATTGGTGTCTAAAAATAAAAATAATCGTAATTTCCTAAACGGTAATAGCCTGACCCAGCCAGCTTGCTCCCTCTTCCTCCAGGCATGCTGTGAAAGCCATTGACACCGTGTCCAGATTGCAGACCTCTGACCTGTCACCAGCCTGTCAGTGTCAGTGAGGCCGGGGAGAGGACATGGGCCAGCAGTCCAAGGAGGAAGGTTCCAGCCCGTGCCCAAGGCTCAATCTCTAGGCTGGGACTCTTGCCCTGCCAGCCACCCCTTCAGCCCTGGTTAAGGGCCCTGGGGAAAGAAGGAGAAAAAGTGGAGAAAGGAGTCAGGGAGGCAGAGAGTGAAAGAGAAAGAGAGAAAGAAGACTCTGACAGCTTAAAGGTGAAAGAGGTAGTTTTGGCAGATAAGTAACAAACGTGGTTTCCTCCTGCATGAACCGTCTATGCAGCTGATTAGATTTAGCATCACCCAGTATCATTCTCTGATGTACTCCATGCCACATGAGGTGGGGGGCGGGGGGAGATTTACAAGTGCAATTCTCAGAGATGCTGTACTGGGGAGTTATGGCATCTCTGTACAGTGCAGCCAGGGAGGCCAAGAAAGTCTCAAGCAATTTAAAACGCTCCATAGATCTTTCTGGACACCTTTCCGATGTATCACCAGGCCATTAGCTATTCCAACAGAGGCAGGGAATGGGAGCAGGCCAGGGGTGGCAGACCCCTGCAGGATGGAACATTACCATGTAGTCGTGGTCCCCACTCTAACGGCTTTGGGTCCCGCTGAGATGCTGGGGAGCCTCCTTGAGAAAAGTCAGTCTCAATCCAAGGAACCTGCATTCCCAAGGGCCGGTATATGTCTTAAAATTTTTTAATTACATAAGTAATACCTGCATGTGTTCTCCTTGTAAAAGGAACATGATAGCAATATACACAATCTGAAGCCCTATTCACAGATAACTCCCTAACTTCCTCCCTCCACCCCAAGCAATAACTATTGTTGCCATTTGAGTGGGCTTTTCCCAGAACTTTTCAGTGCATATCTATGCATACATATGAATGCATAGAAAGATACAGGTTTTTGTGTGTGAGGTTCCCTCCTTCCTTCCTTGATTTTTCTTTTTCTCTTTCTCTGTCTTTAAAAAGATAGTTATTCATGTAGGCATGTACTTGTTTGTTTACTTACATAAATGGTATCTTAGTGTATGCATTGTCCTGAAATTTGCTATTTTCACTCCTCAATGAGTGTGTCAGTTTGGGGTCCTCTGGAAGGCAGACACTGAGAACAGTTAGAAGTATAAGAGATGAATTGGGGGTGATATCTAGGAAAGATAAGGGGGACACACTGGGGAAGGACAGCACAGAGATGTGGATCTCACAGGGTCTTGGCCAGCTAGTGGGGAGCTCAGAGACTGCCCCCTAGAGGAGTTCCTCACTTGGCAGAAATGGTGAGGCCTTAGAACCCTACCATGCTCTGTCATTGGCTGGGGGATACCCAGGAAAATCAGGGCCTTAATTCAAAAGCTGCAGTAAATTCCCAGAGCTCTGCAGCTGGAGGCCATCTGCTCACTGCACTCCTTATAGCCACTGGCAACTCCTCTCATACAGGCTCACGGCTGCCTCATTGGTCTTAGAGTCTTTTCAGGAGGGGCATGTATGCTTTTTGTTGGAGAATGTTCCCTGGTATGGGTTGATTATAATTGACTTAGCCATTCCCCTCTTGATGGACACTTAGGTTGGCCCCTCTTTGCTGTTATGGACAGTGTGGCAATCATCATCCTTGAACAACACTCCATCCATAGCAGGAATCTGATCAGGGCTTCTCTGGGGTAAGTATGAAGAGGAGGAATTTCTGACTCTAAGGATGATGAACTCAGAGACTCAGGCAAATTCCCTGCTTGATGGGCTGTATGTGATCCCCTGCAGGATGGGAGAACCCGTACTTTCCTATACCCCCAAGACATCTGGGTTTGATGTTGGATTTTTGCCTCTGATGTTAGCCTTCCTGTGTCAGCTCCTGACCTTGTTTGTCCAAACTTTGCTTCCTGGCACCTGCTGCTGCATCTTCTAAGCATCTTCATCTAAGCCTTTATCCTGTTTGCCTGGCTGGCCCCTGAGCCGTCTAAGGTAGCAAATGTAGGGTTTATGATTACAGACTCTGGAAACAACTGATGGGCTTCAATCCCAGCTCCACCAGCTACTAACTGTGATGTCAGACCAGTTTCTGAACCTCTCTTTGTACCTCAGTTTCCCCATCTGTACAATGAGGCTAATAATAGTACCTGGTTCATACAGCTGTTGAGATGATATGAGTTAGCACATGTGGACCTCTCAGCACCCTGCCGCCAACTCAATAAATATTAGCTATTGCTATTATCTGCCCCCCTGGCTGGGATCCCAGCCCAATGACAATCATAAAGCCAGTATTCTGCTGCTAATTCTCATTTCCCAAGTGTCCTGCCCTTGCAAGTAGACTCCTGCTTCTGTTTTGGCCTGGGGAATATGCTTACACCATTGCTTCCCCTGAGCTAGGCTATGCTCAGCCTGGGGTTCCCCCTCTCCTGACTTCAGCTTGCCAAATATAGCAAAACCCCAAGAGTTCAAATCTTGATCCTACAACTCATGAACCTTAGTTCCCTCATCCATAAAAGGCCATTGGCAATGTGACCTAGCTCACAG
Organism: Phoca vitulina; assembly: GCF_004348235.1. Lineage (NCBI taxonomy): Eukaryota > Metazoa > Chordata > Mammalia > Carnivora > Phocidae > Phoca > Phoca vitulina. Next base: position 43,450,590 of record NW_022589713.1, read on the forward strand.
GGCTGTCATGAGGATGAGAGGCAATACCGTGTACCAAGCACTTAGAATTATGCTCAGCAAGTAGGATGAACACAATTATCTCCTCAGAAATGGACATTTTTACACTCTATTCACTTGCACCTCCTGGTTGACTGAAGATCTGGCACGTCCATCAGTCAGGACAGGATTAATACCATCTGATTAATACCATCAGATTTGACTTGTGTTTAGTTGAGTTAGGTGTGTGATAACAGGGCTTGGTGCAAAGAGACAGAACCCAGAACAGGACAGAGGTGGCAAAAGCAAAGCAATCGGACTATCCCCAGCAGTGATGCCTTTCCTGTCCATCTTCACCACCATGTCTACATAGGTATGCACATCCTATTTTCCATGCTGCAAGGGCACCTCCCTACAAAGAAATGTGAAAGTGTCCCTATTTCAATGGCACCACCCAGCTACCACCCACCATTACCTTTCAGGATCTTGGGCCCAGCCTTGTCAAATTCAATTTTCAGAAGAAACAAAAAAATGGAAGTTGGGACTTTTATGTAAAAATTCTCAATTTTATGACTTTGACAACTAATCCAAATGAACATGGCCAGCCAGTTTATGCTTCTGCTTTTGGGGCATTTCTGCACACTTTCTCCATTACCAGCTATGTCACCTGAAAGCTGATGGTGTCTCTCTAAAGCATGTGGTCTTCAGTGGTTGGTAACATTTATGTGGCAATTGTGGACACTTTGGGACTTCAGTGGCCTGCATTAAACACTTTCTCCTTCGGGTTCCCAGGTTTTATTTCTCCCGGGTCCTGCTTGGCTTCTGGAAATTGTGGCTTTTCTTCTCACCTCTCCCCTCCCCCACCTTTCCACAAGGGCAGGGGATCAAGGAGGCTGCCTGGCACATAATATTTGTTGAATGATTGCAAAGTTAGGAATCCAGGCACTTCTTTCCCTCAGCAACTCTTTTAATTTGTATCTCTCTCCTCTTGGAATGAAATTAAAGCTATTTTTCAGGAACCTGTTTAACCAGACGGAGAGCAAGGCTTCTCTGGGGCCACAAATCTCCCTTTGGGCCTTTTCTTTGTATTTGGGGGGTGCATTTTTCATTTGCAAGGACTTTATTTACCAGCTGCCAAAGCTCCCTTCTTTCAGTTCTGTCCTTGGTTTATGTCTGGGCACCATTTTATTGCTATGCACTAAAAGGTGAAGTATATTTTACACATACTTAGTCTTAGGACCTTCCACAGAATTCTGTGACAGTGTAGCCAGAGCTGTTGAGGCTTGAGGTCTTCAGTTTGGTGGGATGCACGGGGGCTAGGGGGAGGGTGTGCATCAAGGGCTGGGATTGCTGCTATCCTAGGGCAGGGTGGATGACTTCTCCCATGGGTACAAGGCTTAATTACCATCTTGATTTACTCTATTCTCTTTGCACATGGAAGCGTTGAAGAGCCATTGTAGGATGATTTTCAAACTTCCGTTTAGCAGGGGAAGCCTTTCTTTAAATGACATTGCATATGGGAGATCACTATGTAAAAGGAAGGAAGGATAAGCTGCTCTCCTTGGAGATCCTGACATGAGGAGCCCTACTCCCATTTGGAGTGGTCCCTAAGAAGTCCCTTGAAGTTCCACAAAGGAAACAGGCATCCAAGGCCAGAGTATTTCTTCTGATCATTCCTATACCTTCACAAATATTAGTAACTGGAGTGGACATTGTACTCTGCCCAGATCCACTCCCTTTTACCATACCTTTGTGTGTCTTCTTGACTTTGGTGAATTTTTGCTTACAGCAGCTACTAACTTCTGCTTTTCTCCACAGAATGGCCCTCCAGTTCTGGGAGCCCATTTGCTTATAAAGAGCTGGGAGTGTTAGGGAGTTGACACCTCCAAGGGCAGCCAATGACCAATGACTGGCTGGAGAAGGAATAGGAGAGCTCAGCTACCTTGCCTGAGGGAAGGCCAATTGTGAAGTGTGACAGGACAGAGTTTCCCTATAGGATCAGGCTAAAGCTGCCTTTGGATGGGGCTGCCCCTGAAATCACAACCTTGCTTGACTTTCTCCCCTTCTCTGTACTGTTTTCCTCCCTCCCATACCAATCTCAACTGTGAGCATGTCCTAAATTAACTCCGTGTGTTTGGAATCCTTGTCTCTGGTGCTCCTCAACCCCTAGGTCTCTGTACTTTCCTAAGAAGATGTCCTCCTGTCTTTGGCTAGTCTTCAGTCAGCTTATTCACATGTACAATGGGGCTCATCTACCAATGGCCTTTGGGGATCCAGACAACTGTCTGCTCAGGCCGCAGCCACATCTCTCTTCTGGGTTGGGTTATTTCAGGAAAGTACAAACTCACCAGCCAGCATTTGACTTATCTGGGACTTTGTTGCCTTGGAAACATGGGGCCAGGAGACTGAGGAGCCAAGTGGGCCCATATTAAAGAGAGGTGGTTCCTGGGATCCTTTCTCTGGGATGGGAGGAGCAGCATCCCCTTTCACATGGCCACTGCACCCTCAAAATCTGATGCTGATTAGAGTTTGGGGATGTGCCTTTCAAGTATTTGATTAATAGTTTCCTTGATGAATCCAAAATATGGCCGGTGTCCTTTTCCCATCTCTACTGCTCCAAAGAGTATATTAGAAAATAGCTTCCCCTCCACCCTCATCTACTTGGCTTTTACGTGGTTAATGTCTTGTGTGTACTTCTGACTGGGGAGGGACACAAGTAAGGCAGGTATTACCCTTGGGCCCCCAAAAGCTTTCTTGACAGCCTCAAGACTGGCCTGGGCCCCTCCAGTGTGTTCCTGCAGACTCCTACTACATCATTTCACACATTATTTTGTAATTGCCTTTTACTTGTCTAGTTGATGAGGGTGAATGAAAACCTCTAGGTCCGAGGGTTTGAAGTCATCGAATAATAATATTTAAAAGCAAATCATGGTGCCTTAATCAAGTGGTAAATTTGTACTTGCTGGCCTTACCTACTTGGCAACAAAGGAACAGCCCCAGGGTGAACATCAGAATGTAATTTGCAGATGGAAGAAAATAGGTCACTCTTCATACTCATAGACTGTATTTTTAAATTAAAAAAAAAGAAAAAGAAAAAGAAAAAGGAAGCCAGGGCACAAGCTGTCCCAAGCACTTATGGGAACAATAGGAGAGAATGGTTGTAAATCCAGAATGTGGCGCCCTTGTCCTCAGGCAGGCCTTGCCTGAGCTAATAGCCCCATAGCTCTCAGCCCCAACCCTGGTACTACCCCCACATTTATCAAGGTGATGGAGATGGGAGCACTTCCCAATCTAGGTCCTCCTGGGTGATCATCCTAATGCCCCATAGCTCCTTGACCTGCTCACTTCTCATGACCGTCCCCTCCCCTCCATGCCTATGGCACCTGCTCGATTTTGCCAACTTGGAGCTGTTGGCCACTCTGTGTCTTCCTCTTTCAGCTCGGCCTTTGTCCACCCAACCTTCCCAACCCCCAGTTCCTACCACATCCACTCTTGGACTCAATGTGCCTCCTTTTCCATGCATCATCCTCTTAGGCTCCCCTAATCTCAGACGGCATCACATTGTCCTCTCTTTGGCTAACTCCCCTGTCTTCAGCCTGCCCCATGCTCCACAAAACATATCCACCCTTTCCACACTGGTCTGGCCTGTTAAAGAGAACTGAGCCAGACTGAAGTTAAAGCAGGAAAAACAGACTTTATTCAAGAACTATTGCAACAGAAAAGAGGCCTCAGTATAGAACTGGGCTCAATCTGAAGAGAGCAAGAACAAGTGTGGATTGATAGCTGAGGGGCAGTTTGAGAGGGTTGGTGGGTGGAAATTATACTAGAGAAGGCATCAAATGTAGGGGTAATTCTTGCTAAACTGACCTAATAGGATTCTTGCTAAAGGCAGGCCAGGGTGATCAGGTATCACTGGGGGGATGGTGGGGGTGGGAATTTGATCAGATATCAAGGGTGGGGGATTTTCTCTAAATTGACTTAACAGGCTTCTTGTCAAAACTGGGCTATGCAGACCCAGCAAGAATGGAGGCCAAGGTCGAAGGTTGAGAAGAGGGCTTAGAGGAGCCTGACTGAAGTTTGATCAGGTGAAGATTTTTGTCAAGCATATGAGTGCTGCTAGGGGGCAATTACACATCTCTGTTCCTTGTGCCCTCAACACCGCTCAGCATCTCTCTGAAGTCCCTAGCTCCTTCTTCCCTTCCTCTGCAGCTGTCCCAGACCCCTTCTCGAGCTTTCAATAGACTGTGCTAGCACAGAAGGAAAGAGAACCCTGGCTTGAGTTCCTCCCCTCCCGGCCTCATTTTGTTTCTTCCTTCTCTCTCTTTCACCACCCTGCTGCCTGTCTTCTGTCTACGGAAACCAGGGGTAAGGCTAGACATCACTTCTTCCAGGAAGTCTTCCTTGGATCCTCCCACCCCCACTGGCCAACACCAGGTTGGAGTCCCCTCCTGTGGATTTCTACACAGCCCTGATTTTAACTCCATCATATCACACTATAGTGGTTGAGTCACTGTTTATCTCGCCTTCTAGACTGTGAGTTCCTTGCGGGCAGAAATACTGCTTTGCTTATTCTCTTTTATATTCCTAATCCTTGGCGGAGTGCCTGACACACAGTAGGAGCTTGGTGTGTGTTGAATGAATGAATCCCTTTTCTGTACAAAAAATTAGTCCATTCACCTGCAATCTGGATCTTTTCTCTCCCTGCCTCCTCATGCCATCAATTGTTCTATTTCCCCATGGTATTTTGCATTCTACTATCATTATTGTCATTATTAATAATAATATTATTATAGTGACTATTTACTGGATACTTACGAAGTTCCACGCACTTTGCTAAACACAAATACATGCTCTAGTTTAATCCTTATAATAGTCCTATGCGGGCACTATTATTATCCCACTTTCCAGATGACATTTAAATATAGTCTCCTTTATTTAAAGCATTGCCTTTCCTAGATGCTGTATTCCCTTCCACCTGATGCCGTTATGCTCTTTCATTCCATTCAAAGTGCCATCTGTACCAGCTGCCTGCACACTCTGACCTCTGTCTTTCCTATCTCACTGGAACTGAGCCCTGCCTGACTGTAACAGTTCCCGCTGACGTCACCAGTGACCTCCATGAGGCCAGCACAGTGCCCGCTTTCACGCTTTGTCGCCCCAGTTTCTCAGTAGCAGATGACACTGATGGCCGCCCCCCCACCCCGCCCCATGCCTCTCCTCCCTTTCCAGCTCACATTTCCTCTGCCTTGCAAACTGTGTGTTCCTGAGGGCTCCGTTCTCTGCTCTTTCCTTTCTTCCTTCAGGACCCCTCTCCAGCATTCTCTGGTGCCTGATTCTCAAGTCCCTCTCTGCAGCCCAGACCCTTCCCCCTACCCCTTCGGCCCCCCAGCACCGTATGACCAGGGCTTTTCCCCCCCATCTCTATAGGGGCCACGCTCAGTGTGCCGACGGAACCTGCTCACTTGCTGTCTCCGTCCAAGCCCGTCCCAGCACCTGCTCATCCTCTGGTATTCCCTAACTTGGCCAGCAAAAACATCACCTGCCCTGAGGCCCCAGTAAACACATCTTTGAGAGTTCTGACTCCTTCTCTTCTCTTCCAGCTGCCAAATCACGTTTATTGTTTGTGCCAGGCTTCTCTCACGTCTGTTTTTCTTCCCTTGTGTCTTCTTTGATGTTGCCCCAGCAATTGTGAGCCAGGTGCCCCAGGAAGAATCAGCCACGCTTTCTCTCACCTCTGAATCTTTTCTTTAACTTAAAAAAATTATGTATATTTAAGGTGTACAACTTGATAATTGTACGTTGCTAAATAATCATCACAATCAAGCTAATTAACATATCCATCACCTCACATAGTTACCTTGTGTGTGTGTGTGTGTGTGTGTGTGTGTGTGGTGTGATGAGAACACTCAGGGCCTACTCTCTTAGCCAATTTCGAATATACAGAACAGTGCGGTTACAATAATCACCATACTGTACCTTAGATCTCCAGAACTTATTCATTCTGCATGACTGAGACTTTGTACCCTTTGACCAATGTCTTTCTATTTCCCTTACCCCCAGCCCCTGACAATCACCATTCTACTTTCTGGTTCTATGAGTTTGACAATTTTAGATTCTAGATGTGAGTGAGATTATACAGTATTTGTCCTCCTGCATTTGGCTTACTTCATGTAGAACAGTGTTCTCTAGGTCCATCTATGTTGTTGCAAATGGCAGGATTTCTTCTTCTCTCATGGCCAAATACTATTCCATTGTATGTATACACCACATTTTCTTTCTCCATTCATCTATCAATAGACATTTAGGTTGTTTCCCTATCTTGGCTACTGTGAATAATACTTCAGTGAATATAAGCATGCAGATGTTTTCTTCAGATTCTGATTTCTATTCCTTTGGATAAATACTTCAAAGTGGAATTGCTGGATCATAAGATGTTTCTTTTTCTAATATTTTGAGGAACCTCCATACTGTTTTCCATAGTCACCGAACTAGTTCACATCCTCACCAACAGAGCACCAGGATTCTCTTTTCTCCACATCCTCATGAACACTTACTATCTTGTCTTTTAAGACACTCATTACCCATCCTAACAGGTGTGAGGTAATATCTCATTGTGGTTTTGATTTGCATTTCCCTGATGATGAGTGATGTTGAGCATCCTTTTGTGTGTCTGTTGGCCGTTTGTATGTCTTCTTTGGAAAAATGTCTATTTACATTCTCTGCCCTTTTATTTTATTTATTATTTTATTTTATTTTATTATGTTATGTTAATCACCATATATTACATCATTAGTTTTTGATGTAGTGTTCCATGATTCATTGTTTGCGTATAACACCCACTGCTCCATTCAATACGTGCCCTCTTTAATACCCATCACCAGGCTAACCCATCCCCCCACCCTCCTCCCCTCTAGAACCCTCAATTTGTTTCTCAGAGTCCATAGTCTCTCATGGTTTGTCTCTCCCTCTGATTTCCCCCCCTTCATTTTTCCCTTCCTGCTATCTTTTTCTTCTTCTTCTTTTTTTTTTTTTAACATATAATGTATTATTTGTTTCGGAGGTACAGGTCTGTGATTCAACAGTCTTACACATTTCACAGCACTCACCATAGCACACACCTTCCCCAATGTCTATCACCCAGCCACCCCATCCCTCCCACCCCCCACCACTCCAGCAACCCTCAGTTTGTTTCCTGAGATTAAGAATTCCTCATATCAGTGAGATCATATGATAAATGTCTTTCTCTGACTTATTTCACTCAGCATAATACCCTCCAGTTCCATCCACATCATTGCAAATGGCAAGATTTCATTCCTTTTGATGGCTGCATAATATTCCATTGTATATATATACACACATCTTCTTTATCCATTCATCTATCGATGGACATCTTGGCTCTTGGCTCTTTCCAATTGTAGACATTGCTGCTATAAACATCGGGGTGCATGACCCCTTCAGATCCATACATTTGTATCTTTGGGGTAAATACCCAGCAGTGCAATCACTGGGTCATATGGTAGCTCTATTTTCAACTTTTTGAGGAACCTCCATACTGTTTTCCAGAGTGGCTGCACCAGCTTGCATTTCCACCAACAGTGGAGGAGGGTTCCCCTTTCTCTGCATCTTCGCCAACATCTGTCGTTTCCTGACTTGTTAATTTTAGCCATTTTGACTGGTGTGAGGTGGTATCTCATTGAGGTTTGGATTTGGATTTCCCTGATGCCGAGCGATGTTGAGCACTTTTTCATGTGTCTGTTAGCCATTTGGATGTCTTCTTTGGAAAAATGTATGTTCATATCTTCTGCCCATTTCTTGATTGGATCATTTGTTCTTTGGGTGTTGAGTTAGATAAGTTCTTTATAGATTTTGGATACTAGCCCTTTATCTGATATGTCATTTGCAAATATCTTCTCCCATTCTGTCCGTTGTCTTTTGGTTTTGTTGACTGTTTCTTTTGCTGTGCAAAAGCTTTTTATCTTGATGAAGTCCCAATAGTTCATTGTTGCCCTTGCTTCCCTTGCCTTTGGTGATGTTTCTAGGAAGAAGATGCTGCGGCTGAAGTCAAAGAGGTTGCTGCCTGTGTTCTCCTTTAGGATTTTGATGGACTCCTGTCTTACATTTAGGTCTCTCAACCATTTTGAGTCTATTTTTGTGTGTGGTGTGAGGAAATGGTCCAGTTTCAGTCTTCTGCATGTGGCTGTCCAATTTTCCCAACACCATTTGTTGAAGAGACTGTCTTTTTTCCATTGCACATTCTTTCTTACTTTGTTGAAGATGAGTTGACCATAGAGTTGAGGGTCCATTTCTGGGCTCTCTATTCTGTTCCATTGATCTATGTGTCTGTTTTTGTGCCAGTACCATACTGTCTTGATGATGACAGCTTTGTAATAGAGCTTGAAGTCTGGAATTGTGATGCCACCAGCTTTGCTTTTCTTTTTTAATATTCCTCTGGCTATTCGGGGTCTTTTCTGGTTCTATACAAATTTTAGGAATATTTGTTCCATTTCTTTGAAAAAAGTGCATGGTATTTTCATAGGGATTGCATTAAATGTGTAGGTTGCTCTAGGTAGCATTGACATCTTCACAATATTTGTTCTTCCAATCCATGAGCATGGAACGTTTTTCCATTTCTTTCTGTCTTCCTCAATTTCTTTCAGGAGTATTTTATAGTTTACTGAGTACAGATTCTTTGCCTCTTTGGTTAGATTTATTCCTAGATATCTTATGGTTTTGGGTGCAATTGTAAATGGGATCGACTCCTTAATTTCTCTTTCTTCTGTCTTGTTGTTGGTGTATAGAAATGCAACTGATTTCTGTGCTTTGATTTTATATTCTGCCACTTTACTGAATTCCTGTATGAGTTCTAGCAGTTTTGGGGTGGTCTTTTGGGTTTTCCACATAAAGTATATCATCTGCAAAGAGTGAGAGTTTGACTTCTTCTTTGCCGATTCGGATGCCTTTTATTTCTTTCTGTTCTCTGATTGCTGTGGACTAGGACTTCTAATACTATGTTGAACAGCAGTGGTGATAGTGGACATCCCTGCTGTGTTCCTGACCTTAGGGGGAAAGCTCTCAGTTTTTCCCCATTGAGAATGATATTCGCTGTAGGTTTTTCATAGATGGCTTTTATGATATTGAGGTATGTACCCTCTATCCCTATACTCTGAAGAGTTTTGATCAAGAAAGGATGCTGTACTTTGTCAAATGCTTTTTCTGCATCTATTGAGAGGATCATATGGTTCTTGTTCTTTCTTTTATTAATGTATTGTATCACATTGATTGATTTGCGGATGTTGAACCAACCTTGCAGCCAAGGAATAAATCCCACTTGGTCGTGGTGAATAACCCTTTTAATGTACTGTTGGATCCTATTGGTTAGTATTTTGGTGAGAATTTTTGCATCCATGTTCATCAAGGATATTGGTCTGTAATTCTCCTTTTTGTTGGGGTCTTTGTCTGGTTTTGGGATCAAGGTAATGGTGGCCTCATAAAACGAGTTTGGAAGTTTTCCTTCCATTTCTATTTTTTGGAACAGTTTCAGAAGAATAGGTATTAATTCTTCTTTAAATGTTTGGTAGAATTCCCCTGGGAAGCCATCTGGCCCTGGGCTTTTGTTTGTTGGGAGATTTTTGATTACTGCTTCAATTTCCTTAGTGGTTATAGGTCTGTTCAGGTTTTCTATTTCTTCCTGATTCAGTTTTGGTAGTTTATACATCTCTAGGAATGCATCCATTTCTTTCAGATTATCTAAGTTGCTGGCATATAGTTGCTCATAATATGTTCTTATAATTGTTTGTATTTCTTTGGTGTTGGCTGTGATCTCACCTCTTTCATTCATGATTTTATTTATTTGGGTCATTCTCTTTTTTTTTGATAAGTCTGGCTGGGGGTTTATCAATCTTATTAATTCTTTCAAAGAACCAGCTCTTAGTTTCATTGATCTGTTGTACTGTTCTTTTGGTTTCTATTTCATTGATTTCTGCTCTGATCTTTATTATTTCTCTTCTCATGCTGGGTTTAGGCTTTATTTGCTGTTCTTTCTCCAGCTCCTTTAGGTGTAGGGTTAGGTTGTGTATTTGAGACCTTTCTTGTTTCTTGAGAAAGGCTTGTATTGCTATATACTTTCCTCTTAGGACTGCCTTTGCTGCATCCCAAAGATTTTGGACAGTTGTGTTTTCATTTTCATTGGTTTCCATGAATTTTTTTAATTCTTCTTTAATTTCCTGGTTGAGCCATTCATTCTTCAGTAGGATGCTCTTTAGCCTCCATGTATTTGAGTTCTTTCCAACTTTCCTCTTGTGATTGAGTTCTAGTTTCAAAGCATTGTGGTCCAAAAATATGCAGGGAATGATCCCAACCTTTTGGTACCAGTTGAGACCTGATTTGTGACCTAGGATGTGATCTATTCTGGAGAATGTTCCATGGGCACTAGAGAAGAATGTGTATTCTGTTGCTTTGGGATGGAATGTTCTGAATATATCTGTGAAGTCCATTTCAACCAGGGTGTCATTTAAAGTCTTTATTTCCTTGTTGATCTTCTGCTTTGATGATCTGTCCATTTCAGTGAGGGGGGTGTTAAAGTCCCCTACTATTATTGTATTGTTGTCAATGTGTTTCTTTGCTTTTGTTATTAAGTGGCTTATATAATTGGCTGCTCCCATGTTAGGGGCATAGATATTTATAATTGTTAGGTCTTCTTGTTGGATAGACCCTTTAAGTAAGATATAGTGTCCTTCCTAGTCTCTTATTATAGTCTTTGGTTTAAAATCTAATTTGTCTGATATAAGGATTGCCACCCCAGCTTTCTTTTGGTGTCCAAAAGATCAACAAGGAAATAAAGACTTTAAATGACAGCCTATCTGGATATAGTATTCTTGGCTGCATATTTTTCTCATTTAGTTCTCTGAATATATCATGCCAGTCCTTTCTGGCCTGCCAGGTCTCTGTGGATAGCTCTGTTGCCAATCTCATGTTTCTACCATTGTAGGTTACAGATCTCTTCTCCCCAGCTGCTTTCAGGATTTTCTCTTTGTCTCTGAGACTGGTAAGTTTTACTATTAGATGTCAGGGTGTTGACTTATTTTTATTGATTTTGAGAGGGGTTCTCTGTGCCTCCTGGATTTTGATGGCTGTTTCCTTCCCCAAATTAGGGAAGTTCTCTGCTATAATTTGCTTCAATATACCTTCTGCCCCTCTCTCACTTTCTTCTTCTTCTGGGATCCCAATTATTCTAATATTGTTTCATCTTATGGTATCACTTATCTCTCAAATTCTGCCCTCATGATCCAATAGTTGTTTATCTCCCTTTTTCTCAGCTTCTTTATTTTCCATCATTTGGTCTTCTATTTCACTAATCCTCTCTTCTGCCTCATTTATCCTAGCAGTTAGAGCCTCCATTTTTTTTTTAAGATTTTATTTATTTATTTGACAGAGAGAGACACAGCGAGAGAGGGAACACAAGCAGGGGGAGTGGGAGAGGGAAAAGCAGGCTTCCCACTGAGCAGGGAGCCTGATGTGGGGCTCGATCCCTGGACCCTGGGATTATGACCTGAGCCGAAGGCAGATGCTTAACGACTGAGCCACCCAGCTGCCCCAAGAGCCTCCATTTTTTATTGCACCTCATTAATAGCCTTTTTGATTTTGACTTGGTTAGATTTTAGTTCTTTTATTTCTCCAGAAAGGGGTTCTCTAATATCTTTCGTGTTTTTTTCAAGCTCAGCTAGTATCTTTAAAATCATCATTCTGAACTCTAGTTCCTACATCTTATTAATGTCCATATTGATTAAGTCCCTGGCAGTCAGTACTGCCTCTTGTTCTTTTTTTTGAGGTGATTTTTTCCATCTTGTCATTTTGTCCAGAGGAGAATAGAGGAATGAGAGAACAAAATGCTAACAGGGTAACAATGACCCCAGAAAAATATACACTAAACAAATCAGAAGAGACCTGAAACCGGGAGAAAAGAAAGGGAAAAAAAGAAAAAGAAAAAAAAAAAGAAAAAGAAAGAAGATTAAAAAAAAAGAATATGATCATATATGATGAGGCTGGTGAATAGATCAGTGCCACACACTAGATTTTGGGCGTATTTTGGTCTGTTAGAAGAAAGTGCCTCCCAAAATTTTAAAGAAAGAAAAGCTTATATATGTACAAAAATAAGGGTAAATACAATGAAGGGATGGAATATGACTGTAAAGATGAAAATTATCAAGGATTTTATAAAAGGAATTGATAAGAAGTTGGTTGAAAAAAGAAAGAAGAGGATTTAAAAAAAAAAAGGGAGAAAATGTGATCAGGCAGGAGACTAGAACAAAGCCATACACTAGAGATTTAGGGTATATTTTGGTCTGTTAGAAGAAAGTGTATCCCAAAATTTTAGAGAGAACAACTTTTATATATATTTTATATATATATTTTTTATATATATATATATATACCAAAAATAAGGCTAACTACTATGAAGGGATAGAATATGACTCTAAAAATGAAAAATAAAAAAGATTTTTTAAAAAAGGGATTGATAAGATGTTGGTTGAGAAAGGGAAAAGGAAAAATAAAAAAAATAGAAAAAGAAAATTAAAAAATTAACTTTGAAAGACTAAAGAATCATGGGAAAAAGCCATGAATTCTATGTGCATTATTCCCCTAGTGCTGGAGTTTTGCCGTTCTCATTGCTCGGTAAACTTGGTCTTGGCTGGCTGTTCTTGCTGATCTTCTGGGGGAGGGGCCTGTTGCCGTGGTTCCCAAACGTCTTTGCCAGAGGCGGAATTGCCCTGCCCTTGCCCCGTCCGGGCTAAGTAATCTGCTCGGGTTTGCTCTCAGGAGCTTTTGTTCCCTGCAAGCTTTCCATACAGTTTTGGAGGCCAAGAGTGAAAATGGCGACCTCCCAATCTCCACCCCAGAGGAGCTGAGAACTCGGGCCCCCACTCCTCAGTGTGCCCCCAGAGAAAAGCAGTCAGTCACTCTCATCTCCCCGGTCTCCGGCCGCACTCCATGCTCACCCGGCCTGTGACCGATCATTTCTATCTCTGGCGCTTGACTCCGTGTGGAGTCTCCAAACCCAGCAGATCCCTACGGTGCACTCCCGCACCGCTCCTCCCAGGGGAGGAGGGGGAGTCTCCCCGGATCTGCCGCTTGTTGGGTCCCTGCTGGAGGAGCAGTGGCCCAACTGAGCCATGGATCACGGTTTATGGCAACCCCGAGCTGAGAGCCCGCACCTCTGCTCCATCTCTGCAGCTGGCTTCCCCGCTCCAATACCTGGGAACTCTGCCACACTCAGGCACCCCCAGTCTTTCTGTGACCCCAAGGGTCCTGAGTCCACACTGTCCCGCGAGGGTTCCACCCCCCGCTTAGCCACTGGAGCGACGTCCCTCAGCAGAGCCGACTTCTAAAAGTTCTGATTTTGTGCTCCGCGGCTCTATCACTTGCCAGAAGCAGCCGACGGAGGCCTCCTCCCCTGCTGTCTATCCTCCCAAACATTGCCTCGGATTCACTTCTCTGCATGTCCTACCTTTCAGAAAGTGGTCGCTTTTCTGTTCAGAGAGTTGCTGCTATTCTTTTCTTCGATCTCCTGTTGAGTTCGTAGGTGTTCAGAATGGTTTGATCCCTATCTAGCTGAATTCCTGGGACCAGACGAAATTTAGGTCTCCTACTCCTCCGCCATCTTGCTCCTTCTCCTCTCTGCCCATTTTTAAATTGGATTAGATATGTTTTTACTTTTGAATTTTATGAGTTTCTCATCTATTTTGGGTGTTAACCCCTTATCAGATACATGGTTTGCAAATATTTTCTCCCTCCATAGGCTGTCTTTTCATTTGTTGATTTTCACCTCTGAATCTTTACCCCTACTTTCTCTTTCCTGCTTCATGACTGGTCCTTCTCCCCCTTTGCTCGTACTTTGGCATACTTCATTATAGAAGTTATCTCATTGCTTTTCAAATACTAGAATATCTGTTTGTAGTCTCTACTAGACCATGAGTATCCAGAAGTCAAAGATTTTGCCTCTCTATTTTTGTAATGCCAGTGCCAGTGCAGGGATTAGCATGACTAGGATGTAACCTAATTTTTTTTGCCTCTATGCCCATCATTTAAATGAATGATCAATATTTGTAGTCAGAGGCAGATCATATAATTCCAAAAGCCAATTGTAGGTGACACTTAGGGCTAAAGACCAGCGATACCAGTAAAGGGCATTCTTGGTGCTCCTTTCCCTGCCTACCTCCCAATGATGGGCTTTGGCGCTGTGAAAAATCACGGGGATGGTGTCTGAGAAGAACAAAGGGATGGAGTGATATATTTGAAGGACATTTTCATATTTTGCCATACTGGGTATCTCAAAATCTGCAGGTATTTGGATTTAGCTGAGGAGTGGAGGTCACCAGCCACAAAGGCAGACCTGAATGTTAATATCCAATATTTGTAGGCAGCCTCTCTACTTGACAGCTCAGATGTTTGGTTCTGTTTCTTCCATCTCTTCCAAAGAACCCCTGATGTTGAACTCTCTTAGAAAGGAGAATCCTGATCACAGTGCCTATAATAACTGAGAATAACTGTCCCACATCAGCAGGACATGCTGCTTGGCCATTACTTGGGCTTGAATGAAAGTTATTTTCTAATTCCTCCAAGCTCTCCTGGTCTCCCAACAGGACAGAATACCAGGTAGTTATTGGGGTCTGGGGATAGAGGTGAGCAGGAACATCCAAAGTCTGGGTAAATATTGCAGAGGATCTGTCTGAGAAAGATCTGTAGGTCCCTCAAAAAATCTGTGTCCCTTTGGACAAGACCTTTCCCCTCTCAGGGGTGAGTTTCCTGGCTGGCAACAAAGACAAAAAACGGGAGTTGGACTAGATGATTCTGAGGAGCTAGGAATCCATGGTATGCGTGACAACCTCTGCGAACCATAAGCTTGTCTGGAGACGTTGCACAGGATGGTAAATTATAGGGCGGGGTTTCTTCTTTCTCTTTACTTGAGAATTTAGTGCCTGGAAATGGCCTGTTAACCACCTTATACAGGTGCCACCACCATGTGAACGTGCTCAGGCTAGCCAGCTGCAGGATGAAAGACACGTGTCCCAGCCACCCCTGTCACCCGGCTGATAGCAAGGCCATTCTGCAAAGCAGAACCACAGGCATGACTTGGGAGTGTCTGCAGGCCCATGAGGGAGCCCAGCTGAGACCGGAATACCTACCCAGCCGAGCTCAGCCCAATGAAGGGCCCTCGCAATGGTGAGCTCCATAAACAGCCATTGTTTTAAGCCCTAAGGTTTGGGGATAGTTTGCTTTGTGGTAAAACTGGGTTATGGGCAGGAGACGGCTAGTAGTATTCCTGCTCCTGGCCTTCATGCACAGCTCAGCAGACAAGGAAGTGGGAGTGGTAAATAAATGCACAAAAATAAACAGCAGGGAATGGAGCCAGGTCTCTGGGTCATAGGTCACCCAACAAGAGGACTGGGGAGGATAGAGGAGTGGACGGGTGTCACCAGTGAGTTTGGAGCTAAGCGGAACTAACAGGCAGCAATTAGTGTGCCTGCAAAGGCCCAATCCCACCTTGTTTTCTTGCTGGGCAGATATGTACCTCCTTGACTCCTATTCTGGGCAAAGCCACAGACAGCGTTTTGTTTTGGGGTCTAAAAGGAACTTAACGTTTTTTAAGACAGCTGCTGAATCTTACCACAGGGGTGCTTAATTTCTGGAGTTTAGAGGCCAAGTGGGAACAATGACAGAGGGAAGAAAAGCATCTTTGGAGAGAACCTACTCAGAGTTGCCATGCCTTCTAGCTCTCAAGGGCACCCCATGAAAAGTAGGAATTTGCTCTGGCCTGGCCAGGGGATAGAATGGTAAATGGAAACAGCTGTTGCCCTGTAAGGGTCTGGTCTGGAAGGCTCCATGACAGGGATGAGTGGTGGAAGTTTACATCTGCAAAGGGTCTTAAAGTTTGTCCTGTGAGAAATCTCTGTCCTCCACTCGAATGCTTCATTTTATTTTTATAGTTATTGTTTTTATGGACACAAGCAATACCTGAATATATTCTCCTTGGAAAGTAGTCCTACAAGAGCAGCATTGCCTCTTCACGCCATGGTGCCCTGACCACCCTTGCAAAGGCAGCCATCTCTATCTGTTTACATTCATATAAAAATGGATATATATTCATGAATCTACTTTCTTATGGCTACATTATGGGATCATGCCAAATGCAATGTTTTTTAATTTTATTTTCTCACTGACCAGTATGTTTTGGAGATCCTTTTGTCTTCGTATATGGAGGTCAAATTCATTTTTAAAGGCTGTATAGTATTCCATCATATGGATTTCCATGCTCCCTTGACTACTTCATAATTTTTTAAAATTTTTTTGAGTACTTCATAATTGATGGGAAATGTAGACTGCTTCCACCTCATCGGCTATTATAAACCTCAAAGTAAGAAACACCTTTGTGCATAACTCTTTGAGCATATATGTGTATTTCTTTAGGGCAGATCCCTAGAAATGGAACTGCTAGAACAGAGGGCATATGTATTTCTCAGTTTTGGCATAATTTGCTTTTAAACCATCTCCATTTGCTACCTGCTGTCAGGAAGTTATTCAATTATCTTTTTGTTTCCTCTCCAATTGATATTGGTCTCTTCCGGTTTGGCCTCTTCTTTAGTAAGTTTTTAAAATTTGTTTTTTCCCCTGGAAATCATCTATTACATTTAAATTTTCATATTTCCTGGTAATTATGCTTTCTATTTAGCCCTTTTAAAGTTAATTTTATTTATTTATTTGAGAGAGAGCATGAGAGAGATCACGAGCAGAGGGGAGGGGTTGAGGGAGAAGCAGACTCCCTGCTGAGCAGGGAGCCAGATGCGGGCCCTATCAAAAGACCTGAGATCATGACCTGAGCTGAAGGCAGCTGCTTAACCGACTGAGCCACCCAGGAGCCCCATCTGTATTTTCTCTTCATTAGATTTGCCAGAGGTTTATCTGTTTGTTGGTCTTTTCAAAGAATGAGTTTAATTCTTACTGATTATTCTCTCTTTGGTTTTCTGGCCTATTAATTTCTTTTATCATTATTAAATGCCCCTACATCTTTGGAACTGTTCTGCAGAGCTTTTGTATAATTTTTCTGGTAGTATGTTTAATTCATTTAAAGATTTTTAGTTTTCTAATATGTGCCTTTAAAGTTGAAACTTTTCTCTTGAGAACCACTTTTGATGTATTGTATTCTCATTTTTATTCACTTTTAAATAGTAATAATTTCCATTTTAATTTTTTTATCCAAAAATTATGTTTGGAAATTTTTTAAAGTTTTTATTTAAATTCCAGTTAGTTAGCATACAGTGTGTTATTACTTTCAGGTGTACAATATACTCATTCGATACTTACAAACATCACAAGTACACTCCTGAATCCACATCACCTATTTCACCCATCCCCCCCACCTCCCCTCTGGTAACCATCAATTTGTTCTCTATAGTTAAGAGTCTGTTTCTTGGTTTGCCTCTCCCTATCTCTCTTTTCCCCCCTTTGCTTGTTTGTTTTGTTTCTTAAATTCTACATAGGAATGAAATCATATGATATTTGTCTTTCTTATATTTAGAAATATTTCAATATTTCTAAATAGACAGAGTCTTTTTGGCTATCCTTTTGATGCTAATTTCTTAGTTTATAGCCTTGTAGTCTGAGAATATAGCCTATATGACTTCTGCTTCAGGGAACATTTTTTCTAGATTTTATTTGTATAGGGTGTGTGTGTGTGTGTGTGTGTGAGTATTTATATGAGTGACTTAATACATGGTACATTTTGTGAAAATTTCATGTTGGTTTGAAAAGAACGTCTTCTCTGTGTGTGTGTGTGTGTGTCTCTTATCAAGTTTATTATTATGGAACATAAAGTCTCTATGTCTTGAAAGTTATTTAATGAGGGGGATAAACAAATCTTCCCTTCTTTCCCACCCCTCCTTCAGCTTTATTGAGTTATATTGACATAGTGTTGTATAAGTTCAAGGTGTATGATTTCATTTGATATGATATGATTTGATCTGATACACTTACACCTTTGATACAGTGATATATTACAAAATGATTACCATAATAGCATTAGCTAACACCTCCATCATTTCACATAATTACCTTTTTTTTTGTGGTGAGAATATTTAAGATCTAGTCTCTTAGCAACTTTCAAGTAAATAATACAGTATTGTTAGCCATAATCACCATGCTGTACATTAGATCCCCAGAACTTGTTAATTTTATAGCTGCAAGTTTGTACCCTTTGGCCAATATCTCCCCATTTCCCCCACCTCCTGTCCATGGTAATTATCATTCTACTTTCTGTTTCTATGAGTTTGGCTGTTTTAGATTCCACATATAAATGAGATCATACAGTATTTGTCTTTCCCTATAAGATTCATCTCACTTAACACAGTGCCCTCAAGTTTCATCCAGGTTGTTGCAAATGGCAAGATTTCCTTCTTTCTCATGGCTGAATACTATTCCATATCACATCTTTATCTATTCATCCATTGGCACTTAGGTTGTTCCTATACCTTGGCTATTGTGAATAATGTTGCAATGAACATGGGGGTGCAGACATCTCTTTGAGATTCTGTTTTCATTTCCTTTGGATATATGCCCAGAAGTGGGATTGCTGGATCATATGGTAGTTCTATTTTTAATTTTCTGAGGAAACTTCATGCTGTTTCCCATAGTGGCTGCATCAACTTACATTCCCACCAACAGTGCACAAGGGCTCCCTTTATTCGACATCCTTGCCAACATTTGTTATCTCTTGTCTTTCTTGATGATAGTCATTCTAATAGTTGTGAGGTGATATATCATTGTGGTTTTGATTTACATTTCCCTGATTATGAAGTGATGTTGAATACCTTTTCATCATGTACCTATCGGCCATTTGTGTATCTTCTTTGGAAAAATGTCGGTTCAAGTCCTTCGCCCATTTTTAAATTGGATTGTTTGGGGTTTTTTGCTATTGAGTTGCGTAAGTTCTTTATATGTTTTGGATATTAGCTCTTTATCAGATACATGATTTACAAATATTTTTCCCATTCCACAAGTTGCCTTTTCATCTTGTTGATTTTGTTGATCATTTATTTTGCTGTGCAGAAGTTTGATGCAGTTCCACTTACGGTTGACTCTTGAACAAAGTGGAGTTATGGGCACCAATCCCCATGCAGTCGAAAATCCCTGTATAAACTGACAACCCTAAAACTTAACTACCAGTAGTTTACTGTTGACCAGAAACCTTACTGAACCATAATGATTAATACATATTTTATATGTTATATTTATTATATATTGTATTCTTACAATAAAGTAAGCCAGAGAAAAGAAAATGTTTTTAAGAAAATCATAAGGAAGAGAAAATACGCTTACAGTACTGTAAGTATATTTATTGAAAAATATCTGCACATAAGAAGGCCAGGTTGGCACTGGAACGGTAGACAGCAATAGAACTGGCCCCTGGGAGATGATGTTCTGAAGTCTGGTGGCTTTGGTTTATTAGTGGCAGCCACCAGGCAGGCTGTGGGTGGCAACAGTGGCTTGGAGGTACAGTATGGCTGCCCCATCTGCCTGGAGGTGCACCAGTTCATGTGGTATATCACATTTATTGTTTTGTGTATGTTTACCAATCCTTGCATCTCAGGGATAAATCACACTTACTTAAGGTGTATGATAGTTTTAATGTACTGTTGGACTTGGTTTGCTAATATTTTGTTGAGAATTTTTGCATCCATGTTCATCAGGGTTATTGGTCTGTAGTTTTCCTTCCTTGTAGTATAAAATGAGTTTGGGAGTGTTCCTTCCTTTTTAATTTTTTGATAGAGTTTGAGAAGGATTGACATTAATTCTTCTTTAAATGTTTGGTAGAATTCACCAGGGAAACTATCTAGTTCTGGGCTTTTCTGTGTTGTGAGGTTTTTGATTACTGATTCATTCTCTTTATTTTTTACTGGTGTGTTCAGATTTTCAATTTCTTCATGATTCAGTCTTGCTTAGTTGTATATTTCAATGAATGTACCCATTTCTTCTAGTTTAATCCGGTTGTTGGTATATAACTACCCATAGTAGAATGGCAATAATTAAATATTTTGCCCATTTTAAAATTGGGTTGAACATTTTCTAACTCCTTCTATTAGGTCAGTATTCCCCTGATACCAAAGCAGACAAACACATCATGAGAAAAATAAAACTATCAATAACTCTTATGAATATAGACACAAAAGTCCTCAATAAAATACTAGCAAATGAAATCCAGCGACATGTAAAAAGAATTATACACCATGACTAAGTAGGATTTATCCTGGGAATGCAAGATTGGTTTAACATCCAAAAATCTATTGATGTAATACAACATATAGATAGAATACAGGACACAAGCCATATGACCATCTCAATAGATGTAGAAACGGTATTTGATAAAATTCAATACACTTTTATAACAACAACCACAAAAATTACCAAAGTAAGAATAGAAAGGAATTTTCTTAACCTGATAAAGGGTGTCTGAAAAACCACAACTAACAATACTCAATGGTGAAGGACCAAAAGCTTTTCCTCTAGGGTCAAGAACAAGACAAGGATGTCTGCTCTTGCCACTTATATTCAACATTGTACTAGAGCTTTTGATAGGCAATTAGGCAAGAACATGGGTTTGGGCGGGAAGGGCATCTAGATTAGAGAGAGAAAAGTAAAACTACCTTTATTTGCAGATGACATGATCTTGTATATAAAATCCTAAGGAATCCACTGAAGAACTATTAGAATGAATAAACAAGTTGAACAGCTTGCAAATGCAAGATCACAATTTTAAAGATCAATTGTAGTCTTGTATACTTGCAATGAACAATCCAAAAATAAAACTAAGAAAACAATTCCATTTACAATAACATCAAAATGAATTTAAAACTATAAAATATTGTTGGGGCGCCTGGGTGACTCAGTTGGTTAAGCATCTGCCTTGGGCTCAGGTCATGGTCCCAGGGTCCTGGGATCAAGCCCCGTGTCAGGCTCCCTGCTCAGTGTGGAGTCTGCTTCTCCCTCTCCCTCTGCCATTCCCTCTGCTTGTGCTCTCCCTCACTTGCTCTCTCTCTCTCTCTAAGTAAATAAATAAAATCTTAAAAAAAAAACTATTAAAAAAACCTATAAAATATTGTTGAAATAATTAAAATTGGATTGTCTGTTTTATTATTGAGTTGTAAATGTTCTTTACATATTCTGAATAAAAGATTTTTATCAGATATATGATTTGTAAATATCTTCTCTTAATCTGTGGCTTGTCTTTTCATTTTCTTAATGGTGTCTTTGTAGTGCAAACATTTTTCATGTTGATGGAGTCAAATTTATAATTTAAAAAAATGGATAGTTCTTTTGGTATCATATCTAAGTAATCTTTGCCTGACCCAAACATGAACATTTTCTCTTATGCTTTTTTCTAAAAGTTTTATAGCTTTAGCTCTTACATTTAGGTCAATGATTTATTTTCTGTTAATTTTTGTTTATGGTTTGAGATAAGGATTAAAATCATCTTTTTGCATATGGATGTCCAATTATCCCAGAATCATATGTTTAAAAAACCATTCATTACTTTGACACATTATACAAATATCAATTGACATAAATGTAAGTGTTTGTTTTTGTATGCTTAATTCTGTTTATGTCTACCCTTATGTTTGTACTATACTGTCTTGGTTACTGTAGCTTTATAATAAGTTTTAAAATTGGGACTTGAAACTCCTTCAATTGTATTCTTCTCCTTCAAGGTCCATCTGGTTATTCTGAGTAATTTGCATTTTCATATAAATTTTAGGATCATCTTGACAATTTCTCCAAAAAAAAAAGCTAAAATTTTGACAGGAATTGCATTGAATCTATAAATTAATTTGGGGAAAATTACCGTCTTTTTGAGTCTTTCAGTCCATGAATAGAACATAAATATTTATTTATTTAAAATTTTTTTAGTTTCTCTGAGCGACATTTTTGTCGTTTTCCGCTCACAAATCTTGTACTTATTTTGTTAAATTTATTTCAAAGTTTGTAATGCTTTTTGATGTTATTGTGCATGGAGTTGTTTTCTTAATTTTATTTTTGCATCGTTCATTGTGAGTATGTAGAAATACAGTTGATTTTTGTATATTTAACTTGTTATTAGTTGCTGAACTTGTTGATTAGTTCTACTATTTTGATTTTCTACATATAGGATTATGTTGTCTGTGAATAAAAACAGTTTTAATTCTATTTTCCAATTGGGATACTTTTTATTTTTTTCTTATCTGATTGAACTAGCTAAAACCTCCAGTACAAGGTTGAATAGATGTGGAGAAAGCAGACATCCTTGTTTTTCCCCCCAATCTTAGGGGGAAAGAATGTGGTCTCTTATCATTAAGTATGGTATTGGATGTAGGTTTTTCATAGATGTCCTTTATCAGGTTGAAGAAATTTCTTTCTGAGTTTGCTGAGAGTTTTATCATTCATGGGTATTTGATTTTGTCAAATGTTTTTCTGCATCTGTTGAAATGGCCAAATAGTTTTGGTCTCTTGCTCTATTAACATGGTGTATTACATTAATTGTGGGGTTTTTTTGGGTGTTAAACCAACCGTGAAATATTGGATAAATCCTATTTGGTCATACTATATAATTTTTTATATGTTGCTGAATTCAGTTTGCTAATAATTTCCTGAGAATTTTTTGCATATATATTCATAAGGGATATTGGCTTTAGTAAAGTTTTTTTCTCCTCTTTTATTTTCTGTAAGAGTTTCTGAAGGATTGGTATGAACTCTTCTTTAAATGTTTGGTAGAATTCACCAGTGAAGCCACCTGGGCTGGTGCTTTTACTTGTTGGAAAATTTTCAATTACTAGTTCAATGTCTTTACTTCTTTAAGTCTAGTCAATTTTTTTTAACTTCTTGAGTCATTTTGTTAAATTTTTGCCTTTCTAGGAATGTCTCCATTTCATCTAAGCTGTCTAATTTGCTGGCATAAAAATGTTCATAGTATTCCCTTATTTAACATTTAAACATTTAACATTAAAAATATTTCCTGGGCATGGAAGTCTTTGCCTTCTGTTGCAAGTAATGTCAATCCTTTTCAGCAGTAGAGCTGCCAGTCTTGTGGCCTGTCCCATTCAGATAGAACCCCTATGCTACAGAGCTGGAGCTAGGGGAAATGGGAACTGCTGAAAACTAAAATGTCATAGATTCCTCCCTTTTTATAAGCACATCCAATTTGTTGTATGCTTTGGCCAATCTCCAGAATTATTAAAGTGTTGTTTATTACAATTGTGCTCAGTTTTATTACTTCTTTTTGGTCAAAGGATTTTCCAAGTTTGTCCTTCAGCTATTTCAGAAGTCTTCCCTCCCACCTCCACCATTTGCATTTATTGCAGTTATTTACACAAATGCAAAGTTATTCCTGCCATCTTATTTTAGTTTTATATTTACCATATTTTATGTTCTCATTCCCCTCATGTTGCTTTTTAGTGAATTGGTTGCATTTTCTTTAAACCTTTTCCTTCTTAATGATGTAAGAATTTAGATACTATTTCTTGTCTTCTAGCAATTACCTTTAACTTTTAGATAAATACATGTAAACACATTTTTTCTATCTGTACTTAAAGTTAATAAGTGTTTATATCCCCTTTCCAAATAAAACATGACCTTGGCACATTTTTATTTTTCTAGTCTCTCTACCATCTCCCTTCCCGCCCACTGCAGTAAGTTCCCATGTTGAGAGCATTTGGCATTTTATCTTTAATCTTAATTTTTATTATTTTTGTTAAGTAATCAATGCTTTTTTAGGTAGCTGTGAATTTTGTTGATTTTTTTGCCACCATTCTTTCTTCACTGCCCCCCAGCCATCACTCACATGGTCATTGTCTAGTCTAGACTTTGCCATCCATAATAAATGAATCAGTACCTAATTCTCCATTTTAAATATCCCACTATCTGACCACCATTGCCATTTCTTCTGTCTCATTATTCTTCCTTCACTGTCTATTTCCCTCCCTACTCCCTTTAGGTTACACAGACAATGCAGTTTAACTGTCTCCTTGTAAACACCCTTTGCTCCTCTCTCCCTTCATAATTACTCCTGGAAAAATAACCCTGTTAAACCCTAGTTTTCTGCTTACTCTATGTTTGTACCCAAGAAGCTGAATAATACTGGGGAAAATGACATTAAATCACTTCAAATTTGTGACCTTACATCTCACATGGGCACTCAACACATTCAGACATGCCTACTATTCTCCCCCAATAAATTTATCCTTCTACCCTCTCAAACAGCTATTTTACTTCTCTTCTACCCTTAAGCCTCCAATATCCTCTCACCTCTTAATCTCAGCTAAGACCTCAACTGCAACTTCATAGAGAAAAACAACTTAATTAGAAGGAGAGTGATCTTGTCCTTCTACCTTTTGTCTGACATTCTGCCTGCATTTGTACCCCAATTTATAATAGATGATTTGCACCATGTCCTGTCTGAGCTCTGCATTTCACCCCCTTGTTCCCTCTCCCCTCAACTCAAGGATTCCCTACTCACATTATCTCCTTTCTGTCCTGTATTAACACTTTTTCCCTTTCAACTAGGTCATCTCAGACATACATACTTCAACATCTCCCACCTTAAATAAGACCCTCTTCATCTAGTATCAACTTCCAGCTTTCCCATTTCCCTGTTCCCAGTCATGGCTGAATTCATCAAAATATTTAAATATAAGCAAATCTTTCAAATTCCTGCCTCCCATTTTCACCCCAGCACAACACATTGAATCCACACCGACAGGGCTTTTTTTAAGGTTGCCTTTGACCTACATCTTGACAAAGCTTAAGATCAATTTTCTGTCCTCATCTGACTTCCCAGTGGCATCTGATCCAATTGACCCTTCCCATCTTTGAAACACTACTTCATCTGATTCTGAGATAACACATTCTTCTTTTTTCCCCCTGTGCCACTGCCCACACTTCCTCAGATTCTTTATTTGGCTGCTGCTTCTGTTCTAGATCTTGAAATGCTATGATGCCCAAGGCTCTTTACTTGGCTCTCTTCTCTATCCAGACTCGATGGGTGGTCTCCTACAGTCTCAGGTATATAAAAAAACATGTATGTGTTGATGACTCAAAGTTTAATTAGCAGACCAGATCTTCCGAGTTTTAGACTTACATATTCAACCATCTACACAACATTTTTACTTGTTTGCCTACCAAACATCTCCCACTTCATATATTCAAAGAGATCTAATGGCTATTATATTCTCCCCCATACTAGTCCCAACCATTCCCTCTAGGTCATCCCCATAGTATGACACGTCACCACCCTCTATCATTTTAGTCCAATTCACCTTCCTCTCTCCCCTGAACAACTTTAATAACCTCCTTCATGATCTTATTGTCTCACTTTTGTCTCCATAACAGTCAGAATAAAATAAAGACTGAAATATTTTAGATCTAGAGAAAAGTAACTTCCACATATCCATAATCCAACATAAGAAATAAAATACTATTGACATAGTTGAAGTCTCCATGATATCCTCCCTCTCTCTCCCATCTGGAAGTTACTGTCCTCTTTAATTTGGTAGTTATTCCCACACATGTCTTTATATCTTTATACTCTAATTAATATATATATATATATCCCTAAGTAATATGTACTTTTGTTTTTCATGCTTTATAACTCTATAGAAACATCATATGCCTAGAAAATAAGAGTACAGTTTGCTTCAGAAAATAATGCTCTGACTTGGGAAGCTTCTAAACTGCCAAACTTGAGCCACTGTGTGGAACCTCTCATCCCTTGGCTTCATATTTTTTTCTTAGGGATGCCTGTGACGTTTCCAAATGACTACAATTCCCTTTTTTTCTGACCTCAAGATAACAGGATCCAAATTTGAGAAATTTGCCTATAGACTTTTGACTCTTATTGTATGAACTGATTCACCCCTTGGCTTATTCTAATTTTTCCTTTGTCCCCACTTTTCACTGACATTATTTGAAAGCATGTATATATTTGTGTAAGTGACTTACAAAACTTTTTCTAATAATTGGGCAAGGCCTAGGTAAGTAAATAAATAAGTAAATTTGACACATCCTAGAAGAAAGAGAAGAGTTTGATACAGACCCCTTGCATGGTTGTGGTAGTAAGCCTTCTTTTTTTGCATTCAGGATTTTGCGCTACCACAACTGACCAGGTCACCTTGTATTATCACAGAGGCTAATCTGATGTTTTAATAACATTTTAGGATTAACTGCATTATTCAAAACTGTATTGTAAAGCACCACAAGCCATAAACCAGCTGCTCAAACACTTTATCATGCAATGTCAACATAATGACATCCCATATCTCCATTGGTATTGGAGTAGGGAGGTGCAATAAGGATGTAGGAAGTTTCTCTCAGAATTCATATTTATAGCATATTTAAGGTCACCTCCATAAAACCTTATGTTTCTTTGAAATAATTCTAGTGTTCACTTTCTGGGAGAAGTGTGTACCAAAGTAAGCTGTTGTTTTGTCAGAAGGTGAGTCTGTAGGATGACAAGAAACATGGCAATTGTCTTCAGACATGAAAGTGGCTACCACAGGGGAAAAGGACCAGACTTTTTCCGTGTGGCCCCAAGAGGCAGAAGCAAGTCGGAGGGCTGGGATCAGTAACAGAAAGAAACTTTCTCATGGTCAAAGCCTGCCAAAGATAGAATGGCTTAAACTGTTTGTTGTTATTTTAGGCCTTGAGACAAATAATATTGAGAATGTTAGTGCGATCAGCTGTGTCCTCTGGTTGGCAAAAACAAAGACTCCATCAGCTGTGAAATAAAAAGATACTACCAGTGCTAAAATGTTTACAGATACTCCTATTATACATCTATGAATTAAAGATGACAAATTCCGAAAGTGCTTAAGAATTTCACGAAGATTAAAAGAAGGAATTTTGTGAAGATATTATAACAGTGTGGACGTTTGGGGGAAGGGCATGTGACTTCTCAAAGACAGTCTCATTATCCTCATTTATTCTGTTTGGATTTTTCTGAGGTGACAGAAATGAGGAGTCTTGTATGCTAACAAAAGGGGCTATGAGCAGACAAAGTTCGAGGACTCCTATTTGACTCTGCTATAGCTCACTTGGAGCTCAGCCTCCTACTCAGAGTGAACCAGTGGAAGGGATGAGAAGGAATTTATCCATTCTGACTCTGAAAAACAAACTGAGGGTTCTAGAGGGGAGGGGGGTGGGAGGATGGGTTAGCCAGGTGATGGGTATTGAGGAGGGCATGTTCTGCATGGAGCACTGGGTGTTATGCACAAACAATGAATCATGGAACACTATATCTAAAACTAATGATGTAATGTATGGGGATTAACATAACAATAAAAAAATTAAAAAAAAAAAGAATTTATCCATTCTGATATCTGAAGTGCTAACCAAGGGCAACATGCCCAAGAAGTGAACGGAAGTGAATAGACACTAGGTGTCTGAGATTCTAGGTGAGTCACTGCCAATATAGTCCATTCTGATTTTTGTATTTATGGCTAAATGTGTACCTTATCTTTCAGTAATCTGGAATTCTGGCGGTCCTATTTGAAAGGCAATATTTCATAGTAAGCATTAATACTTGTGAATTTGAATTCCATAATCTAACCTGCCTTTCACCCTTTGCACATGTCCAGTGGCCACGGCCTCCTCATTGGTCAGTGATGGCCAGGGGTGGTGGAAAAACACCAATGAAGCTCACCTCAGTGGCACTGTGCACCTCTCCCATCTGCCCTGGGTCAGCCTGGGGCACCTGCTCAGCCATTCTGATACCCACTGTCCAGGATATCCCATAGGGAATCCCTTGACCGTGAGGGGGACAGAAGCTGGCTTTCTCTCCTTCTCCACTTTGCCTTTCCCAGTGCTCTACTCCTGTTCCTTAGGATCATTTCCCAAAATGTGCCACTGGTATGCAAGCACTGGTCCCGGGCTCTGCTTTTGGAAATAAACTAGGTAAAGATAAGCACCAATTTGTTTTATTTGGGGGTAAGTTCCTTTTCATTTGCTGGACTTCTGTTTCCTCTTCATTGAAATGAGAGAACTTGGCTTGTTCATTTCTTCCAGTTGTAAGAGTCTATAAAATAGAGGAAAATTGTCAAGAATTCTGGGAAATCCTATCTTCCTCAGTAATTCTTTTATCAACATTCAAGCGATTTAACCACAGCTCAGATAAAGTTTCCATAGTTTTAAATACGTCCATTCTTCCTTGTGTGGATGCCACAACAACTCCTTTATGGCTTTTTATCTCCCTAGCCCTCAGACCTTATCCTAAAATAGCAAGAAAAAAAGCTTTTAGGGACCTTAGCAATGCCAATGGCTATAGGTTCACTCCAACTACTTTCCTACCTTTCATAATTACTGCCCCACCAGAGAAGCTCGGAATGGGGTTGGGTCTCCATAAATGACCACACGTTGCTGAGCCTAAGAGTCATGAAGGGTGGGGATAGAGATGATGTGCTGTCAGCAAACACTGGCCTCGAATCACATGGACTAAGGAAGGAATGAAGATGATCAAGCAGCTCTCCACTCAGCAATTTCACCTTGAGGGTCCAGACCTAGGAAAATTAGAATGAACACATTTTAGGAAATAGCAGATTCCTAGTCAGAACAAATTTTAAGGCAGTTTAAGGTTGAGACAAAATAGTACTAATAAAGCAGTTTGTTGCTTATTGATTGGTTGTTCCTGTTTTGAGTAGCAGACATCAGGAGAAAGGTGGATTGTGGTCAGAGTCAGACTTTTTGTGCTCAGATGGAAGGGGGCAGTCTCATGGTGCCTGGAGACTGGGAAGAACTTCCAGCTTCTAGGGTGCTTGGGCCTACAGCTGATGACTTGTGCACTAAGGCACCTTTGCAGGAGTTTGTAGGGGTAAGGTGGTAAAGATGCCAGCCAGTGGAGGTTTCCATGAGGTTCTTTGTCCTAATTTCCAAATCCAGCCACTTTCCTCAGTCCAGGCCACTATCAGCTCTCTGGTGAATGACCTTCTCATTGGTCTTCATGTTCCCACTTTGACTTTGTGCCCCTCCTCCTCCATCCTTTCTGCATGTAACAACCAGTGTGTTCTTTCAAATGTAAGTCACTTAAAAAAAATAAATAATAAATAAAATGTAAGCCACATCATGTCTGCCCTTGCCCAAAATCCCTCTAGGGATTTTCACTGCATTAGAGCAAACTACAAGGTCCTACATGATCTGCCCTGGCTCTTCAAACCCACCTCCTCCTTTTCTCCCATGCTCTAACCATGCTGCCCTTCTCTCTCTTTTTTTTTTTTTTCCCTTCTCTCTCTTCCTGAAGCATTCAAAGTGTCTTCCCTCCTTTGGGACTCTGTGCTGGTGACATGCTCTGTTTTGCCCCTGGGTTTCCATGTGGCTGGCTCCTTCTCACTATTCAGGTACCAATTCAAATGTCACCTCTTCGTGAAGCTGTTCCTTGACCCTTTGAAATCCTTGTATCACATCATCTTGTTTAATTGTCTTTATAGCATCATCACTATCTGGAAATATTTTAATTATGTATTGACTTATTTGTTTTCTCTCCTCACCTAGTAGAATTGTGCTTTAGGAGAGCAGGGGCCTCTGTGTTTTGTTGGCCACTGGGTCTTCAGCAGTATGGATGGTCCTTGGGATTTATTAGGTGTGCAATACATCTGGGTTGAATGTGCTGACTCCCAAATGTCCTCAAGCGTCATCAGTTGTGTTCAGAAGGAACCAGAGTCCTCCCGAGAAAGAGTGCTCCCCATGTCCAAAGGGGTGCATCAGAAGGAACTCAAAAGATGAAAATCTGGCTGATGTTGGCGATGAGGAGGCACTCTTATTCTCAGTAATTCATTCTGATGAAGGCTCTTGTGCAGTAAGAAGCCACAAAAACAGGAGGCCAAGATCTTTTTTATATCTGATACTACTCAATATATAGCCTATCCTATCAGTATGGATTTGTAGCAGAACTTCTGCCAGCAGGCTGCTCTGAGGCTGACTACCTGGCAGGCTGTGTGCTGTTAGGCACACCCTGAAGATGCACAGGGTGCTCTATCTCCAATTGCCAGATATTTCCTACGCAGCACCTGTGGGGTCAGGAAGAGAATGACAGTCAGCTGGACATTGAGTTGGTCCCCAGAGGTTGAGTGAGGGAAGTGACTATCTGGCTGTCCCCACAACCTTTCTGGGGGCTGGACAGAGCTAGCCTTGGGGTGGGCTGTGAACCAGAATTTGTTACAGCAAGAACTTGGTAGCCCAGCTTTTAATTTGGATCCATGAGAGGGTTGGAGTGATTGATGTCGAGGAAGTGGAGCTTGAAGAGTGGGGCAGACACCCAGGTGTGCTGGTCCTTTCATCTTCACATCAAATGCTACCTGGTGAGTTACAGGGCACAGATTGGGGGAGGGGGGCCGAGGGTAGGCAGCTGCTGCTCAAAGCAGAGATGGGGCCCTGTGGCTGAAGATAGACCCTGGCTTCCTGTCAGACAGCTGGCTGTAAATAATAGGCTGCAATTTCCTGGGAGGGGCAGACAGGTAAGAGTCTCTTAGTAGATGAAAGAGCCGGAGCTGATGATATACATAATGGAAATTTAATAAATTAATCTATTATTAATTAATTCATTCATTTGTTAATCCAACAAGGATCTATATAGCCTTGCTCCTCAAAGTGTGGGCCGTGGCCCACAGTGTCAGCATCATCTGGGGGAGCTTGTCGGAAATGCAGATCCCAGGCTCCACCTCGACCCTACTGAACTTGAATCTGCATTTGGATAAAACTGCCAGAGAATTCTTAACCATAGATAAGTCAGAAGGCCTGATCTACAGGATAACAGTAATGGGCTACTATGGGGTAAGCCCTGCAGGGATGCTGGGAGGGTGCATCTGGCAAACATCACGTCCCCACTGTGAGGTGCTTGGAGGGGGAGCTCCTTCTTCAGGTGTTACTTCTGAGAAGACACATTCCATACTTGCTTTATGCCTTTCCAAAGTCCCTATAACATCTGTCCACTTTAACAGGATAAGAACCTAAGTGATGATCACTCCCAGCAGTGACAATGCAGCAAGGTGGGTATGAGTGCTGTTTCTTGATGGGGTTTGAGATAAAGTCACTGCAGGCCCCAGTCCCTTCTCTTGTATCCTGTCCCCACCCCACTGAAATTCCCAGGATCTGCCTACCGAAGAAAACCTGCTCTTCCTGAATGAGAGTCTGTCAGGTATCACTTACAGCTGCGCATGAATTTAAATCAATGAGCATTTGCATTTCTATACTCTAGATGACTGTTAGAGCTACTAAGCTGAAGGCAACAAACATGTTGGGGGGGGTGGCATTTGGGAGCAGAGAGGTCACATTGTTCAGGTAAGTTCTGTCATCTTAGGAAGCAGGTCCTCAAAATGACCCTCCCAACAAAGAAGTCTGAAAAGCACTTTACAGTTTACAAAAGTATTTTTTCCCTCATGCACCTGTTTTGTACTGAAGAAACTGGAGTTCAAAGGGATTGTGACTTGCCCAAAGTTGTATGACTTTGGAAGTGGTAAAATTGAGATTCCGACCCAGATCTTCAACTAAAAATTTATACTCTTTATGTACTGTTAGGCTCCTTACATAGGCAGGAGAATTCTTGGTTATCCAGGAAACCTCAAGTCCCTCATCTCCTTCCATTTTCCATTAATTCACACAAAAAGAAAATTATCAAGCACCTTCTTCATGCTGAGGAAAGAGGACAGTTACAAGAATAACATCTATCTATCTATCTATCTATCTATCATCTATCTATCTATCATCTATCTATCATCAATCATCCATCCATCCATCCATCTGTGTATCCAGTTGCTGCCTTCAGCCTCAAGAAACTTACAGACCAATAAAGGAGAAAAGACATACTGAGAAAACTGTACCACATCCAGGCCCCTTTGGTAGAAGCTAAACTTGCTTCAACACCCGATTTCTTGGCCCCATAAAGACTCATGTCCTCTCAGCGATGAATGCCAATTCTAGAGTTCACCCTCTCTTGAGGCTCTTTACCGCCAGCTCCTGAATCAAGTGTGCTAACAACATTTCATTCTGTGCCAGTGGACACATGGAACTAAGCCACTTTACCACAGTCCAGAAGAAAAATCCACTCATGCATTTTGTGAGCTTAGATAAGGCATCACAAGTGGAGAGTCACAGAGTAGCAATGGCATTGTGGGGGTGTGGTCGCCCCCCAGCCCCGTCTCTCTGCCCCACACCCCTTCACCACTCAGGGAAGCTCCAATGCTTCTCTTCCTCTTTTAGGGTGAGTCAGTCACCCAGCTCCTAACCCCAAAGCTCTACAACCACACGTATCATAGTGTCCAGAGGAGAAAAGGACTTTCTTTTGCCACCAGGACTTTAGATGCAGTTGATATTTTTAAATAAACTCTTTTATTGATAGACAACATCCAGGCAGAGTGTACACATGAGAAGCATACCGTTTGATAAATGTGCACAAAAAAAACACACCTGCATACCCAGAGTCCAGACCAAGGAACAAAATAAAAGCAACATCTCAGAGCCCCTAAGACAGTTGGCAATTTAAATAGCAAATTTTTCTTCATATTATAAACATGAAAGGAACATGGAAAGTGCCATGAAGAGGGAGCAATGTCCTACCAGAAACAGAGGATACTTTGTTCTGGCAGGAAGGAGAAAAGGAGACTTCAGAACTGCGCCCTGCAAGATGGGTGGTGTTCGGTTAAACAGAGAAAGGGGCAGGTGTGCCGGGGGGTGGGGGTGGGGCGCTGGGATCCCTTGAGCGTAAGAAAGGGCCTGCAGGGCTTCAGCAACCAGCAAGGAGCCCCATCTGGTCCCTGTCTGGAGATGGGGGAGGGTGGGGAAGGAGTGCTGGAGTACCTCAGTCTGGGACGGCCGGTGCACAGTGTGGAATGGCAGAGTAGGCGGCTGTTGTGGGATTTTAGATATATCTTTTAAGACTCTATGTTGCAACTGGGAAAAAAAAATCAGACTTATTTAAGCAAAAATAAATAAATAAATAAATAAAAAGCAACATATTGGGCCACTTGAATTAATCCCTGAGGTGGAGGGGGATTGATATCTCAGAAGAGAATTCCTGTATGGTTAGTTGAGAGCAGAGAAGGTAGGAGAAGCAAGTTCACACTGAAATGAGGAGTCTGGTGGGGGTGTGATGGAGGTGTCCTGCAGGCAACTAACTGGTGCGTGGTCTGGGAGCCTGACAAAGAGCTTGATTGAAAATGTTTACATGGGCGTCTGTCTTCATTTGGGTCTCCTCAAAGCAGACCCTGAGAGAGAACCTGGGTGCAGGTGGAGGAAAGGAAAACAATTCGAGGAGTGTTAGTGAGCATGGGCTCACTATGGACACCTGGGACTCAATCCCACTGGGTCTCTGAGAACCAGAGAAGAACATACTTCAGAATTTCTCACGGGTTTGTGATGCCTCTGCTCACTAGCTCCCATCCGTCACTGGCTGAGAGACTTTCTGAGGCATTTTACTCCTCAGTCCTTCTAGCCTGACTAGTCTGTGGACACAGCATGTGCCCGTGGCCAGAGAATGGCCTCAGGCCAAGAGACACAGGCAGCCATCAACAGTGCAGGCATCAGCTGGCTGCAGAAATCCTCCAGGGCCGGCTGGGGGGATGTGGCTGGGACATTATCAGCATGTGCTGCTGGGTCCTTTCTGTTCTTCTGCTGCCCCAGCTCTTCGTACCCATCCCTTTTCCAGTCTTTGAATTCCCTGCTCTGTTCCCAGGCAGCCCCAGAGCCCCCATCTCCTGTAATCCCACTATCTGTACCTCCACTCTGGCTCTGGATATGAGTGTTCTGGATGGAAAATATAGTTCTTTGATAAACTCCCACATTACAAAGAACCAAGGAATAAAGGCTAGGGGAGTGTCAAATGTTAATCCAAAATTGTCCCTGGGAATGGAAATGGCAGTTATGCGGGCAGGAAGAAAATTATGTGACCTTGGTCTGTATCTATTAGTTTAATTGAATCAGTGATTCTAAAATGGCTTGGAGGGGACTTCAGGATTTCTGAGGAGCTTCTTTCCAACCAGACACACTACCTCCTCTGAATCTGATGGGGTCCCCTGCAGGGAGTTGGGGGTGGAGATAGGGCCTCCTCTCTACTTCCCTGGTAAAGAATCCTTGTGGGAATCTGGGAAGTAACTGATGAGCAAGCCTTGGAATGCAGATGATGTGGAGGCAGAGGGGAGGCTGAGATATTTTGAAATATAACCCTGGATCCCCAAGTGCAGTAGAGTGGGAGGGGCTCATGGAAAGAAGACGTGGGTCTGAATTCAGAACTGACTAGACACTAGGCTCTGTACCTGTTTCACCATCTGTAAAATGATAATGAAAATGCAAGCTGCATGGGAGTGTTGTGGGAATTAACAGAGTTTCTGGCACATTGTTTTGATTGCAAATTTACTTATGACTTGTTTTGGAATCTACCTTCTGAATGGTCTTTGATTCAGAGCCACCCAGTGAGATTATGGAGTAGTGGTCTCCTAGGACCCTCCCTTCTGCCCGTATTACTGACCCTCCCGTTGAGCTCCTGGTCAGCATCTGCCCATGGAGCTTGAGCTCCTCCACAGTTGCCAAAGGGTTCTTAAAGTGGGGAGATCAGGGTTGTTTTCCCTCATCTCTTGCAGAGCCACCTCACTCTTTTGTCTGGTAGGCTTAGGAGATTAGGGGCACTCTGGAGGTCAGTTCAGATGTCCCAGAGGGCCACAAAAGAGTGTAGATAACGTCTGCTTGTGAGTCTTGGGACAAAAGGTGGATATTTAACAGGAAAGGCAGGAAATGGAAGGTGAACACCCTCCCTGGCAGAGACACGGGAAGTGAGAACCATGACAAGATCACCTCCTCAGAGACTCCTTCCTGACCTCCCACTCCTCCTCCCTAGGTGAAACTGAAGATATCCCCCCTCCTCTTTGAGCTCTACAGGGCACACTTTCACCAAAGAACTGCCAGTCTCATCTATTACATGCATGTGTCTGCATGACTATTTCTGCCTTTCCTATGTGCCTTTAATTAGTACTGAAATCATTGCCCTCAAATATTCAACACAGGGGTGCCTGGTTGACTCAGTTAGAAGAGCATGTGACTCTTGATCTCAGGGTCATGAGTTGGAGCCCCATATTGGGTGTAGAGATTATGTAAATAAATAAAAATTCAACATAATATTTTTTAATATGATAAACAAAGAAAATAGCACACGCACAAAATAGCACATACAAGAAAATTTCATTTGCATTCCTAAAAAGATGCTAGTTGTTGTGGATTCTCCAAGAAGCCTGAGTGAGTTGACAATTTATCCTAAACCCAAATGCAAACATAAATGCTGTCAGAGTGAAAAGCCACTTGCTGCCATTTGGAGGGGAGGAAGTGGGTGGAAATTCCCAGGAATTCCCTGGGTGACTCCTGCAGAGGCATTGCCTCAAGGAGACTGACCCCAAATATAGCAGGTGCAGCTGGCCCCAGGCTGGAAAAGTATTCCTCGGCTATTCTTCACCCTTAGCCAGGAGGGGCTCTGCCCAGTATCAGGCTTTCCTTTTTTTGCCTCCTGGATTAGTGTGACATGCTCTGTGACTTTTTTTTCCTTAGAGTTCCATGTGGCAAAATGGAAAGAAAAAATTGCTGACCCTTCCTCTTTCCCCCAGTTGCTTTACCCAATGACATCCAAAGACACATTTTTGGCTTTTTTTTGTGTCTGCTTCATGTACCTACTGAATACACCAGGAGCCCAAGCAGAAAGCTCTTGCAGCAAAAGCCTGTCCAATTAAAGTCCCACTAGTGCGGAGTCTCTGAGAATAGCTGATGTACAAGAGATCTGCCAATGAGACAAAGATAATGCAAAGTCAGTCCATCTAGTATATTCCAGTGGTCACTTCTAGTGCTGAAAGAATGGCACAACCCTATGCACAATCCCATCTGGAATAGGGTAGGAAATAAATGAAGAAATAATTACACAATGCTAGTTACATATTAATGTTTATATATGGAGTGTATTTTCAGAATAGTTTGCAAATATTCCACATTCAAGGATTCGCTGTGTATAGTGTAGACGCATATTTGAATCTTTCTGTAATAGGATTTGCAGAAGAGTGGAGAAATGATTGGACCATTCAATAAAAGGTATTAAAAAGAAATCATACACTTCTACACTATAGAATACACAGAAATACATTCAAAGGGCATTAAGAAGTTAACAATAAAAGTATGAGAGTATTAGAACAAAATATAGGATAGTTCATTTTAAAAAAATGTTTGGATGTGGGCTTCCTAAGTAAGAAACAAACCCCCAAAAGCCATATAAGTGGAAAATTAAGAAATTTTAAGTCGAAAAATGAAAAACTTGTGAACAATAAAAAATACCATAAGCAAAGTTAGATGGAAAGTTACAGGCAGAAGAAATATTTGCGATATATTTAATACAGAGGGATTATTAGCTAGAATGGAGTGTGTGTGTGTGTGTGTGTGTGTGGTTATGTGTTACAAATCAATAAGAAAAACTGTTAGGATGGAAAAATAGACGAGAGATATGAATGGATACTTCAAATGCAGATATACAAATGGCCAAAGATATATGAAAATGCTTTAGACTACAGTCGTAATTAAACAATAAAGATAAGTTACCATTTGACACACACAGAATTGGAAAAATTTAAAAGTTGGATCTATCAGTAGAGGTTCTTAGTTGCCAAGAGAATTCAAACCAGAGACTTTAAGCAGGAAAGAAATTCCTAGGAGGGAATTTCTAGGAAGGCTAGAGATAAAATTGTAGAATGCAATGCTAGAACAACACCAGGTCACTCTGTGGGGGTCATTCTGGCTAAGATATCCTTGCTACCCACACTCGATCCAGACTCTGCAACTTGCACCTGTGATCTTAGGCACTGGACGCCACCAACTCTGCCTCTGAAACTCCTGTAGAACTAGACACCTTCACAACCAACCTTGTCAAAAGAAGGACTTCATGTTCACCTATTTCTTCACATTTCCCACTTCTGAACAAAAGACTTGAGTGGCCATGTCTGATTGGTGGAATGTATGTCACATGCCAGCAGCTTAGATACAATGAGGCTGAGAAAGCAACACTTGATTTCTATAATGGGACAAAGGACTCATATCTTCAAACACAGAAAGGATAATCCAAAGATGGTGAGGTTCTAAACTACAGAAACTAGAAGAAGTAGAGCAAAGTAAACCCAAGACAAACAGAAGGAAAGAAAAATAAAGATAAAAACAGAAATCAGTGAAATTGAGAACAGAAAAATAAAAGAAAATGTCAATGAAACTAAACTCTGGCTCTTTGAAAAGCTTAATAACACTGATAAACATCTAACCAGACTGACCAAGAAAAAGCCCAGAAGATATAAATTACAAATATCAGGAAAAGAAGAGGTGATATCACTACAGACTCCATGAATGTTCAAAGAACAATAAGAGAATACTATGAATAACTTTCTGCCCATAAATTTGACAACTTAGATGAAATTCTTTGAAAGACACAAACTACCAAAGCTCACTCAAGAAGAAATAGATAACATAAATAATCCTATACCTTATTAAAAATTGAAGTAGTAGTTAAAGGCCTCCCAAAAAAGAAAACTCCAGGCCTAGATGTCTTCACTGGTGAATTCTAGCAAACATTTAAGGAAGAAATAATATCAACTATACACAAATGCTTAGAGAACATAGAAGAGGAAGGAATACTTCCCAACTTATGAGTCCTGTATTACCCTGAATAACAAACTGGACAAAGATTTCATAAGAAAAAAACATTATAGACCAATATCCCTCATGAATGTAGATATGAAAATCCTCAACAAAATACAAGTAAAATAAACCCAGGAATATATAAAACAATAATACATTATGTCTGACGAGAATTCATCCTTGGAATGTAAGTTTGATTCAACATTTAAAAATCAATCACTGGGGCGCCTGGGTGGCTCAGTAGGTTAAGCATCTGCCTTCAGCTCAGGTCCTGATCTTCAGATCAAGTCATGATCTCTGGGATTGAGCCCCGCATTGGGCTCCCTGCTCAGCGGGGAGTCTGCTTCTCCCTCTCCCTCTGCCCCTCCACAGCCCCCCACTTGTGCTCTCTTTCTCTCTCAAATAAATAAATAAAATCTTTAAAAACAATCAATCACTGTAATTTACCATGTCAACAGACTAAAGAAGAATTACCATATGATAATCTCTATAGATGCAAGAAAAACATTTAACAAAATTCAATATTGATTCATAGGCAAGAGCTCTCAGCAAACTAGGAATTACCTCAACCTGATCAAAGACATCTGCAAAAAAAACTTTTAGCTGATGTATACTCACCAGTAAAGACTGAATATTTTCCCCTAAGGTTGAAACAAGACAAATATCTCTGCTCTCACCACTCCTATTCACATTGTATTGGAGAGCCTAGCCAGTGCAACAGTCATCTCTATTGGAAAGGAGAAATGAAAACTCTCTCCATTGACAGATGGCATGATTATCTACATAAAATATCTAAAATAATCTACAAAGAGCTACTAGAAATGGTGAGTTTAGCATTATTGTAGAATACAAGGTTAATAAAAAATCAATCTTATTTCCATATGCTAGCAATGAACAATTGAAATTTGAAATTTAAAAAAGTATCATGCTAATAGCACCCAAAAATATGAAATGCTTAGGTACAAATTTTACAAAATATGTTCAGAATAGGTGTGCTGAAAAGTATAAAACACTGGTGAAAGAAATAAAAGAAGGCTTAAGTAAATAGAGTTATATGTTAGTGAATTGGAAGACTCGGTATGGTTTAGATGTCAATTATCTCCAAGCCGACTTCTAGATTCAATGCAATTCCAACCAAAATCCCAGCAGGATTTTTTTAGACACTGGCAAACTGATTCTAAAATGTATATAGAAAGGCAAAGGAACTAGAAAAAACAAACCAGAGGTGCCTGGGTGGCTCAGTCATTAAGCGTCTGCCTTCAGCTCAGGTCATGATACCAGGGTCCTGGGATTGAACCCCGCATCGAGCCCCGCATCAGGCTCCCTGATCTCCGGGGAACCTGCTTCTCCCACTTCCCTTGCTTGTGTTCCCTCTCTCGCTGTGTCTCTCTCTGTCAAATAAATAAAATAAAATCTTCAAAAAAAGGAAAGAAAGAAAAAACAAACCAATTTTGGAAAATAACAAGTTTGGAGAACTCACACTACTGGATTTCAAGACTTATTATAAAGCTACAGTGATAAAGAGAGCATGTTATTTGTAAAAGGATGGACACAAAGATCAATGAAACAGAATAGAAAGTCTAGAAATAGATCCACATGTATGCTTGTTTGGTTTTGACCAAAATTGCAAAGGCAATTTACTGGAGCAAAGGTAATCTTTTCAACAATTGGACATTCATATGCAAAGACATAAGAAACAAAAAACCTTGGCCCAGTTTAAAATACACACAAGAATTGAACAGATGCTTTACTAAAGTAAATATATAGATAGCAAATATGCACATGAAAGAACACTTGGTATTATTAGTCCTTAGGGAAATAAAAATTAAAATCATGAGATATCTCTACTCGCCAATCAGAAGGGGGGAAAAAATGAAAGAAGAGAAAGAAGAAACACCATTAATACCAAGTGCTGATGAGGATATGGAGAAACTAAAACCCCTTTCTGTTGCCTGGGGGAATGTAAAATGATATAGCCACTTTGGAAGATAGTTTGGCAGTTTCTTATAAAGTTAAATACCATATGACCCAGCAGCATCACTCACCGATGTTTACCTAAGTGAAATGAAAGCTATGTTGACCTCTACACGGATGTTTATTCATAATCATCAAAAACTAGAAAGAACACATATGTTCTTCACTGGGTGAACAGATAAACTGTAGTACTTCCAACTCAGCAATAAAAAGAAATGAATTGTTGATACCCAATAACACGGATGAAAGCCAAATACATTTAAAAAGCCAGACTCAAAAAGTTACATATTCTATGATTCCATGGCAGCTTGGAAGAGGCAAAACTACAGACATAGGAAATGTACTAATAGTTGCCAGGGGCTTGGTGTGGGGGAAGGGTTGAGTACAAAGAGGCATGGGTATATTGTTGGGGGTGATGGAACTGTTTTTTACCTTAATCCTGGTGGTAGTTACATGACTGTATGCATGTGTTAAATTTCACAGAACTCTTTGATAAATTTACATATAGTAAATTTCACCCTCCCTCCAAAAAAGTTGAAGACCACAGCATGACCAATTTCACTGTAATAGGGAACATCAGTATCCCACAAAGCAGGGTAAAGGGAATTCAGATGAGCTGTTAGCCAGAGTATCAGTTGGTGAGCACTTCTTAGAGTGCAATTTAGCAGTATATCTTAAAATTAGGAAATGTGCACTCCTTAAAATAGGCGTTCTGCCTCTGAGAATGTATCCTACAGACAACCTTGGATAGGGTAAGGCCTATGAGAAATGCAGTCTACCTGGTCTCCTCAGCTTGGGGACAACCAAGAAATGCCATCCTTGCCATGGGTACTTGGGGAGACAGATGTTGTGACCACCCCGCTCATCTTCCCTGGGGCCATAATATCTTAGTGCACACCAGCCAGTCTTCCAGTTGTTCCAGGGCTTGCTGTGGCCTGAAGACCCCTATTCCCAGCAGCCCTCGAATAACGACTTCTGGGAGTTGGTAGATAAACATCCCTTTTCTCTCAATCAATTCCTACATTGATTTCCAGAATTCCTCATCAGGATTAACTTTCAATGGTCAAACATAATGACTGGTTTGGTAACACATCTCTTATTTACTTCCTTTTCTTCCCTGCTTGGATTATGTCTCAAATAAGGGATTGTGTCTGTGATTATGTATCAAATAAGGCAATTCTGCTCAAATCCTTGTCTTGTGGTTTGCTTCAGGTGGAAACCAAACTAAGACAATGGGGTGCTTCTGGAAGAAAGGCAGTAGTGACACCACCCTTGGGTGGCTTCCTGACTGGTGAGCACCAATGAAAGAGCCAGACCACCAAAGGACAATGGCTCATGAGCATATGTGGGACCCTGGAATCTGGAAGAGTAGGGCGTGGGCAGATTTTGCATGAGGTGTAGGCTTGTGCCACTAAAATGTAAATTATTACTGTGGTTTGGATCCCCGCTTTGCTCACATTGCCATCTGTGGGACAGAACCACATGCCATTTGAGAGTTTCTCACAATCGCTGCTTTAAATTAGATGAGGACAGCTGAACTTGTGGGCTTACTGAAGAGGCACTTTTCCCAAGCACCATCAGTCACTGTTCAGAGATTTAAATTTCACAAATGGAATCTGTAGCCTGTGAACTACTGCTATTTAAGTTGGGTATTAATAATTTGTGCCCCTTCTACTACCAAGAAAGAGTTTTGAGAAATGACTGCTTATGTTGTGCATTTTAGAACATCCTGGGTCAATTCGTCTTCTAAAGTTAACTGGTCAAAGCAGCTGCTGTTCACAACATCAAAGATTAAGTTTTCATAATCCATAATGGACTGGCTCCAAAGACAAGTTTCAAGCCTATCTGGTGAGGCTTGATTCAGATCTTTTTCTTTCACAAATAGCAATCATTGTTGAATCAGTTCAAGTCAGCTGGACTCCTTATGAAAACCAGACTGTCTGGAAAGTGATATAAGGTCAAGACAGTCCTTGAAGACACTCTGAGTCTCTGCAAGTGCACTGCGTTCTTACTATTGGCAATATCAAAGTGTCGGTCTTGATAGAGGTCAACTAGCTCATGTTGGATCAAATGTCATTGAGCCACCTGCCATACTGGTCCCATATTACATTGGACTATCTTCTCCAA
Source organism: Phoca vitulina (assembly GCF_004348235.1). Classification (NCBI taxonomy): domain Eukaryota; kingdom Metazoa; phylum Chordata; class Mammalia; order Carnivora; family Phocidae; genus Phoca; species Phoca vitulina. Next base: position 43,492,371 of record NW_022589713.1, read on the forward strand.
GACACAGCCTACAGGATGATTAATTAATGCCATTAACTGTGTTGCTTGACAGCATCGACTGTGTTAATTGACAGGTGCCTTTATAGGTGTGGGTGGGTGGCAAGTAATGAAACTTGTCTCAGCAATTCAGTTTATTCATAAGTTGTAGAAACTACTTCTTTTCTGAAAAATGACTTGTAAGAGAAAAGGCTGTATTACTATAGAAGATAATTTTTTGTGATATGCAGACCCTATAACTCACCCAGGTATTGCTCATCTGGTAATACTGCCAGGTGGTTTGGAATAGATCCTAACATTTAGCATGACTGGTCAAAAAATTCTGATGAGAAATCCATATAGATTTCTGCAAAATGAGTGCAAGGGAAGAATTTCTTGATATAAATTTATCTTGATGAAAATCAATACATATTTAGCCATCTCCTTAGAGAAAGGATGTAAGTCCTTGTTAACAGTAGTCTCAAGCAAATATTTAGTTATAAAATTTGACTGTGTGTATGAGGACTGTATTGCACAAACCAAAACTTTCAAAAAGACTCAGATCCTTAAAAAAAGTTGTTCAGTGCCTGGGTCAACTGGGACAGAGGGAAGCAGATGGTTGCTCAATCCTACAAGCTCTCCTTCGAAAAATAACCTTTTGTTTTCCCTTAGTTATAAGGTTCTTTGCTTATAAAAATCTGGATGTGATTTCATCCATTTATGTCACCCAGCCTGGATGCAGAGCAGGGTGAGGGTGGTAGGTGCCCACTTGTAAAAATTCAGATGGGCTTGGGGTAGGACACATGGAGACCTCAGAAACACAAGCTTGTAGGAAACAGAGAAAGCCAGGGAAGCATGAGAAGAATGAGGGCTGAGGTAAAGGATAGGACTCTACGGTAGAGGCTTCCAGGGTGACCAGATTTTGGCAGATGTTATTAGGGGGGCCCCAAACAGCAGAAGCAGTAGGTAGTCCTCTCAGCAGTGCTGAGCCCACTTGGACATGAGTCCACTAACCAGATTAATGGACACCTGCTGAAGCCACAGTGGGCCATCTTGTTCCTCTCTGGAATGAGGGTATGGTGGGCCCTCAGCCACTTCAGGCCTCAGGTCAAGAAGACTGAAGCTTAGCACCAGGCTTGTGGACAAGAGACGGTGGGAAGCTGACCCAACACCATGGGTATGAGTGCAAGGTTGATATAGGGAGCCCTTTGGTGGTCTGAGGACTCATCATAGCCGATATTAAGCTTGGGGCTCAGCAGGAGTCATTCTAGCTCCACATGCTGGGGGGCTGGGCTGCTGAGATGCAATTTGCTAAAAGGTATGTCGCTGACTTGGCCTTGCATCTTGAATGATGCAACCTTCCCATAAGAAGCCCAAGTATGGCCCAGATGCATGTAGGGATGTCTGATGAAGCAAGCATAGCACAACATGCTAGCCCTCAGACTTTTCCCTGCCCTGCTGGGCTCCCTCGTGCAACCCCAGGTACACCCGCTTCTTTGTTTTTCTTTCACAAGTCCAACAACTTCCTGCCTCAGGGCCTTTCTACTTGCCATCCCCTCTGCTTGGACTGCTTTTCCTCCACACATCCTCTTGGCTCACTCGCCCACTCTATTCTGGTTTCTGCTCAAATGAACTTAAGAAAGGTCTTTCCAGACCATTTTTACTAAAATTGTGCTTTTTCTTTCTCTAGCCTTTTACCCTGGATTTATTTATTTTTCTTCATAGCACTTACAATTCCTTGATATTATATCAACTTGTTATACACGGTCTCCCCAGTATAATAAAAATACTATAGGGGTAGAACTAACTGTGCTATCATATCTCCAATGTGTAGAACCAGCTTCTGTACAAAGAAGTGCTCAAGAGACATTTGATGAATGAATGAATGAATGAATGAATGAGCTGTACTAGTGTCCACCGTATGGAATGACTGGCAATGGTGCTCGCCACCAGCCTGAATGTAACATAGTCAGCAGAGTTAATTAAGTCAGCACAGTGGTGCTAAGAAAGGGTCCTAAGAAAGGACTGCAGGGCTCCAGAAAACTCGGGTTGCTGAAGTGTTGTGAAGAGAAGCTTTCAGCTCACGGTGAATCTTCCCATTGCTTGGTTCTCTCCCCAGCGGGTGTTCCCCGTCTCCTGTGGACAATGGCAACCCTGACTGACACCAGTACCTCCTGCAGGGGCTGGAGACAGCCAGCTTCTGGGCAAGTCGCAACCTTGGAAGCAACCTGGGAACAGGAGACAAATTCCTCTAATTTGTATTCTCAGCAAGATTCAAGATGACACATCACTGATGAAAAGGGAGAAATTTGAAATCAGGATAGATTGCTTTCTGATGAAAACATGAATTCCCTAATTTAGAAAACCATCCTGGACAGCATGAATAACATAGTGGATAAGGCAGAAAAGAGACTCATTGATTTTGAAGGATGGTTTGATAAATTATCTGATTATTCAGAAATGTAAAAAGATTTCCTATAAGTGTAAAAAGATTGAGATCAGGAGCAAAAGATAAGAGTCATGAAAAATTGATTCAGGAGGTGTTATAAAAGCCATTTTCCAGAGCTGAAAAGACTAAAATCTTTAGATTAAAAGGGCTTACCAAGTATCAGAGAAATTAATAGAAAGAAAGAATACACACTTAGGAATCCCCTGGAAAATTTTTTTTAATTTGAGAATAAGGGGAAAAAAATCTTACAAGCAACCAGGTAGATAAAACGAACAAAATGATCAAGTTCACAGCTTACTTTTTTTCTGCAACTCAGAAGGAAATGGGGCAATGTTATAGATGACGATTGAAAAATTTGAGGCAAGGAAAATAGAGAAGACCCAGACAGACAAGGTCTCAGGGGGAATGCAGCAATCTTGTGTCTCTTCTTTATTCTTCAGTAGTCCAGTGTCTTAGAAACAAATCATAATAGAGAACCCCAGTATGAGGATAACATAATATGAAAGAAATGAGGTGAGCAATGATAGAGTTTAAAGTGAAACTATTCTCTAAATAATTAATTAAAAATATAAATAGCACATTGAATATAAATCATTAAATTCTTAATTTTATAAGGAAACAATGCTAATGTAAAAATAATCATGAAAAGAAAAAGATTGACAGTTAAACAATATTATTAACCTGGGCTTAAAAACCAAGGTTATACAAAAAAACAACCTTGGGAGGTTGGAGGTGGACATGGGTGGGAAAGAAAGAAAAGTGTACTAGGTCATCCATTGCCTGTGCAGACGGCCTATAGGTCCTCTCTCATTCTTGACACTGATAAAAGAATACAGGATCAACTATTTTTTGAAATGTAAGGGTAACCATTAACCCAGGAAAAATAGAATTCACAATGTTCAAATCACTTGGGTAAAAAAGAACAAATAAACAAGCCATTTGGCAAAAGATAGGAAACAAAGAAGCAAACAGTTTGCAGAAACTACAGTGAAAGAAATAAGACTGCCTATGTCTATTGTCGAAACAAATAAAAGCAAAGATCCCCAGATTGGATCTAAATGTGGATTATTTCTAAGAAACATATCTAAGACAATGACAGAGAAACTAAAATAAGTAAGTAAATAAATAAACAAATAGACAAATAAATGAAGGTGCCAGAATACACCAGGGTAGGACACACAAATAAAATAATCTGTTTAAAACACAAGGTAGAGGGTGCCTGGGTGGCTCAGTTAAGTGTCTGCTTTCAGCTCAGGTCATGATCCCAGAGTCCTGGGATTGAGTCCCACATCGGGCTCCCTGCTCAGCAGGGAGTCTGCTTCTCCCTCTCTCTCTGCCTCTCCCCGTGCTTGTGCTCTCTCTCTCTCTCATTCTCTGACAAATAAATAAATAAAATCTTTAAAAAGAAAAAATAAAAAGGTAGGGGAAGGAACCCTTGCTATTCCCCATAGTTTCTTTTATTTTTTTTTAAGATTTTATTTATTTATTTATTTATTTATTTATTTATTTATTTATTTATTTTAGAGATAGAGGGAGAGAGCACAAACCACAAGCAGGGGGAGGGGCAGAGGGAGAGGGAGAAAATCCTCAAGCAGACTCCACACTGTGCTTGGAGCCTGACACGGGGCTTAATCTCAGGACCCTGAGATCATGGCCTGAGCCAAAATCAAGAGTTGGCCACTTAACTGACTGAGCCATGCAGGGGCCCCACTCCATAGTTCCTTTTAGCAAGAGCATCACATTTATGTGAAAGAAATGTATTGATGAGCCACTATGGTGGCATTGGGAGCCCAAGGGCAAGCTTAGGCCTCAGAAGATGCGCACTAAACTGTTGTACAGGACCCTGTAGAAGACTTACCTGTGATCCTCAGACACAGGTAGAGAGAGAAGGCGAGGAACCGGCAGGCTGCTGGTGGGCTGTGCTCTGCTCTGTTACCCTCTTCCTGTGCTCCAAGCAAGGTTAGTTAGGGCAGCCAAAACTCCTGCTGAACCCTGGGCACCCATGGGCTCTTTGTGGAAATGGGTAAAGGAGCTTGTTTTTCCGTCCTCTACCCACTAGATGCCAATAGCATCCCCCTCTCCCCTCAAGTTTTAATAATGGAAAATGTCTCGGACATCACCAAATATTCCCTGTGAGAAAAACTGCCCCACACATCTACACTGGCCCCCTGGGGTTGTGGCGGGTGCTACCACCACACTCTCTGGAATGAGGACCCACTTTTCTCTCCTCTTTCAAGGCCAGGTTTATTAATGGTGTGAGGTAGGGGTGTTTTGCTTTGAAAACACAAGAGACTTCAAAGGCTCAGTCTCAAAGCCAGCCCATCAAGCTGGCATTTTTGGACTTGGCTATCTCTGACTTTAGTAGCTCTCTCATACATCCTAGCCAAGGTTCAAAACCTTTGTCACTGCTGCAGAAGGAGCATGCTCTGAATAGAGTCTCCACTGTCATTTTCCATTTCTTTGGTAATAGGAAGAGTGATTTACCCAAGGTGTTTTATATTGTTGAGGACCACCCATTGGTCTGGTGAGAATGGGCTTCTAAGTCTGCAGATGGATCCCCAGATGCACTCACTAATTTAGCTTTCTCCCTCAAGGAATGTGATTCCTCCATGCTGAGGAACCAGAATTAGGAACAGGAGAGAACCTCTTTCATGAGCAAGATTTATAACATACCTGATAGAAAATGTGATTCAAGGCAATGTAGCTATTTGTCATTTCCATTCCACCTGAAGCTGTTCAGAGTGTTCTGTGTAATTTTCCTTGGCCATGAGGAGAATGTAAAAAGCACATGGAGTTTGCTGCTAATGGACTTATTATAGCTGTGTGACTTTGGAGAAGTTCCTTAACCTTTCTGAATTTCATTTTCTTTATCTAAAAATGAGTACCTATTCATGAGTAGGTTGGTGTTTTATTTTTTTAATAAAATGAGATAAAATATGCAAAATCACCTGGTAAAATACCTATCACAGAGCTGTCAATCAACAGATGACAATTACTCTGTCCTTTATGACCCTGGCCAAGTTCCTTCATTCATCTGAACTTTGATTTTCTCATTTGTAAAATGAGAATGATAATATCAATTTCACTGGGGTCCTATAGAAATGAAGTAACAATTTAGATGAAAATCTTTTTAGAACCATGGAGTTCTATAAAAGTATGATTATATCCACTACAAAACCACTATGGATAACACTGGAGCTTGTAACATGTTGAGCACTGGCAGGTTGTCTGTAAGCTCTGGTGCCAGCATGAGGTAGTTGTGCTCTTTGACCACCTCCGGGCACCTTCTCTTCTCACCTTAATGTTAATGCAGGTATTGATGTTTCCCAGCAAGCATTGGTCCTGAGTGAAGCTTCCAAAGTACCCCACCCTAAGTCAAGGGGCCATCCTCTGGTTCAGAATCCTGACGGGCTTAGCTCTTCTGAAGGGGAGAAGGGTCTTACAATGTAAAATATCTTCTCTTTGATGCTTAGTAAGAGCTAACATTTTTAGAATGTTCACTCTGTGTCCATCATTGTGTTGCACTAAACATATTGTGTGAATTATTTTATGTGATCTTCACATGATCCCCTGAAGTGAGCAGTATTATTATCCTTAATTTATAGATGAGTTAATTGAGGCTCAGAGTGGTAGCTCAAGTGTGGGAGCTGGAATTCTAATCCAGTAGTCTAACTCCATATAACTGGCAGCCCTCTAATTTCAAATACTGGAAACATTGTCATCCTAGAGCTTAGATTAGGACTTGGCTTTGGCGGGGGGGATACAGGGAGGAAGACTTTTTTTCCTCAAAATAAAAGAGAATATTTTATCAACCAGAGTTGTCCCAAGTGAAACATGGCACCTTTAAGTATGAGGGCCCCCTATTATTGCAGATATTCAAGAATAGTCTGAACAAATAGCCATTAGAAACATAGAAAGGAGAATTCTATTTGGATAGGGTTTTGGTTATACAGGAATGTAAATGTACCACAAACATCAGGTTTGGGATTTTGGCAAAACACAAACCATATGTGGAATATAGTCTGTATGGGAATGGTATCATAAGTAGGAAGTCAGGTTCTCTCTCAAAAAGAAAATGGGATTGAATATAATGGATCGTGGGTAGAATCAAATCTAATACCCAAAGATCCAAGATAGCTCAGGAAATGGATGGATTAAGGTAGAAAAAAATGAGAGCTAAAGTGAGCACCCAGAAATTAAAAAGAGCTAGATAAGTCTGAGCAGACAAGCAGCATTGTGAACCTAGGAGATCAATTTAGATATGTAGGTCTACATTAACTCTTCAAGGGTGGGCAGGAGCCAGATCCTACTTTGTATGTTAGGCCCTGAAATCCAAGCTTCATCCTGCAGGCAAAAAGGAGCAGCAGAAGGGCTGTAGATGGGTCGTCTCATGTTGATAAAGTTGGGGGTGATCAGAGAAGGTCTCATCCTCTGGCCAGGTAGCAATGCTTAAGAGATTGGTCACAGGACTTCTACCTGACCTCTCATTGACCAGTCTGGGCTCATCCTCCACCATGCCACTGATCTGCTTCTGTCAAGCTCATCAATAGGTTTCATCCTGAAAAACTACAGGTAATTTTCTGTCTTCAAACTAGTTTATTTCTCAGCAGTATTTTACATAGTAGCACTCTCCTAGCTTGGTTTCCATGATACCATACTCTCCAGGGCACTTTTATTTTTATATTACAATATTTAAAACATACAAAAAGCATAGAAAGTTTACACAGCCATACACCCACTACCAAGATCAAGTAGATGTTTACATTTTGTCATATTAATTCCAACTCTATTGCTTCTTGTATCTTTTTTTTTTTTCCTTCTGGATTCAATTTTCTTCATCCTAAAGTGCATCCTTCTTTCTGTTAGATCCTCTCGATTTTGGTCTAAATATGTCATTTTTGGCCCTTACTCTTGAATGACATTTAGCTGAGTATAGATTTTAAATTAAGAGTGAATTTTCTCGGGCGCCTGGGTGGCTCAGTTGATTAAGCGACTGCCTTCGGCTCAGGTCATGATCCTGGAGTCCCTGGATCGAGTCCTGCATCGGGCTCCCTGCTCGGCAGGGAGTCTGCTTCTCCCTCTGACCCTCCCCCCTCTCATGTGCTCTCTCTCATTCTCTCTCTCTCAAATAAATAAATAAAAGTCTTTAAAAAAAAAAAAAAAAGTGAATTTTCTCTTAGTTATTTCCTTATATAATGCCAATCCTCTATTACTGTGAAAAGGTCTATTGTCATAATAAACCCTCCTCATGAACACTGTTTTAGAAAACAAACAGCAAGATGATAGACCTAAAACTAATAACAACAATAATCAATTAACTGTAAATGGTTTAAACACTCCCATTAAAGGCAGTGATTTTCAGTTTGGATGAAAAGATGAAGATACAACTAAATGCTGCTTAAAATAAATGCACTTTAAATATAAAGATATGAACAGGTTAAAAATAAAAGGAAAAATTTATACCACGTTAACACTACCTCCTTCACTATCTCCCCTCAAAGAAGATTGGAATGGCTATATTAAATGTTAGACAAAGTCAATTTCAGAACAAAGACTATTCATAATGATAAAGGAGTTATTCATAAAGGTCATTCACAAACCTAAATGTTTCTGCACCTTACAACAGAGCCTCAAATACATGAAGCAAAAATTGATAGAATTTCAAGGATATAAAGGATACAGTTCACCATAATAGTTGGAGATTTCAATAACTAAATAATTGATAGAACAAACAAATGGAAAATTAGTAGGACATAGGAAACTTGAACAACACTGCCAACCAGCTTGACCTAATTGACACTTACAGAACATTCCACTCAACAACAGAATACATTTTTTCAAGTATACACAGAGAATTTACAAGATGGACAATATTCTGGGCCATAAAAGAAGTTTCATTAAATTTTAAAAGCTTCAAAGCAGACACAGTATTTTCTGATCACAATAAAATTAAATTAGAAATCAATAACAGAAAGATATCTGGAAGATTCACAAAAATTTGGAAACTAAGTAACTCACATCTAAATAACCCATGGATCAGAGAAGAAACCAAAAGGGAAATTAGAAAGCATATTAAGTTGAATGAAAATGAAAAAAAATAGCATACCAAAATTTGTGGAGGCCACTAAAGCCATACTTAGAGAGAAATTTATACACTAAATACCTATGTTTGAAAAGAAGAAAGGTTTTAAATTAATGATCTTAGCTTCCACATTAAGAAACTAGAAAAATGAGAGCAAATTGAGGCCCAAAATAGGCAGAAGAAAAGATGAAGTGGAAATCTATGAAGTAGAAAACATAAAAAAATAGAGAAGATCAATTAAATGATAATTAGTTTGAATTGCCAACAGTAAGAATGAGGGAGGTGCTATCACTTCAGATTCTACAGGTATTAAAGCATAATAAATAAATATTATAATTCACTTTATGCTGAAAAGTTTGATGACTTAGATGAAACGGACAAAGGATAAAACAACCAAAGCTTGCTCAGGAAGAAATACATATTAATAGCCCTAATTTTATTAAAGAAATTAAATTTATACTTGAAAACATTTCCCTAAAGAAAATTCCTAAACCAGATGAATTCACTGGGGATTCTACCACACACGTAAGGAAGAAATAGTACCAATTCTATACAAACTCTTTCAGAAAATTGCAGAGAATGGAATACTTTGCAACTGACTCTACGAAGCCAGCCTTATTCTAAAGCCAAAATGAGACAAAAACTTTCAAGAAAAGAAAATGGCAGACCAATATCCCTCATGAACGTACTAGCAAAAACCCTCAAAAGAATACTAACAAAATGAATCTAGCAGCATATAGAAAAAGATCATCCATCACAAACAAAAGCTGTTTCTCCCACTTGGGTTATTGTCACTAACACTGTTATTCAACATTTGAAAACCTTAAGGCTACTCCTACACCATACGTGCCCTTGAACTTTATTTGTGAAAAACCGTCAGGTCTTTCTATGACTGGTTATACCTTTCCTCTTCTTTCTTTGCAGTACTGTTGGGTTATTAGACTTGGACCCTTGGCATTTTCTGAGGAATCTATCTTGTGTACACCTTTTGGTTCTTTCCAATTCTGGATATCTAAATTCAGAGTCCAAGGCCACCAGCCTCAAGCCCCAAACTCAGCCAACCAGAGTCTAATCCATGTCCATCCTGTAAGGGGGTTTCAGATAAGAATAAGTCCATCTTAATTTACAAATGCAGGGCTTTGATAAACAATACATATAAAACACCTACCACATGGAAGACACCCAAGGAACACCACTTTCCTTTTTCTCTTCTAGGGGAAAGGTCTGGATGAAATCTGAGTGAGGCAAGCTGCCTATTAAGTTAAGCTTCCAGCTCTATGTTGCAAATCTAGATGTGGGGTGCCCATTGCTCTTCTTAAACATCAGGCTTGTTGGATAAAGTTGCAAAGTGCTTTTTGGGCTGTGCTGGAAGATGAGGACTATTTTCAGTGCAGAGGAATTTAATCTCATTACCACCAGCAGTCCATTTAGGGCTGATGGCTCTGCCATAAGATTTCAGACCCTATCAACAAGATAAGGTGCATCATTTCCGGGAGATGTAGGATTGCCACTGCAAAATTATTTTTAGGAAGCTGCTTTTTTTTTTTTTTTGTCCAGAACATCTACCTGAAAATAACTCTGAACATTGTGGAGGCAGCACCTTGCAGACTACTGAACTGAAAGTTTAAGCCTAAAGATTTATGGAGCAGATTTTACCTCTAATTCCAGATTTTGTAATGATACAAAACATGTTGATAATAAATAGCAGCCATAAGAGGCTTGAGAATATGGTCCACATTCAATTCACTCCCTGCCTTTTATCCAGAAAGAATCTAAGTATCCTGTTCCTCAAGTCAGGGGGCAGAAAATGACTATTTCTTCCCCTCTCTGCTAATAGTGGATCTTTCAATTGTATTCCACTCACAGGTTGCTTTCCTTTTCTTCCTTGCTGACAGAATCCTAATTTTGTTCAGGCAGCAAGTCACGAAAGCCAGTCTTGGCAATCCCACTCCCTTTTGCCAGTCTAGGGAGCCAGGGAGCCAGCATGGGAGCCAGGGTTGGCAAAGGAGATGGAAGGAGAAGCTTCTAGGACTTCTGCAGGAATACAGGAAGAGCAGTACAAGAATCAAGCCCTCCCCTGCCACCTCCTCAGTCTTAATTTTGGAGCAGGATGGGGATTTGATGCTTGAGGCTGCAGCAGCTATCTTGACACCAGAAGACCACAGCCTGGGGAAATGAGAGGCAGAGGGGAAGCATGGGTACTAGGCTTGGACTACCTGCCTTTGGATTTTTGATGACTGAAGAATAAAAGTCCTGGTGGCCTAAACCACTGAAGCCTGGGCTTTTGCTTAAACAATCCTGAGATGCACACCCACTGGTTTTCCCTTAATATGTGCTCCCCCATCTTCCTTAGTATGTAAATAGCCCCCACCACTACCACCATTTTCATCTGGGCATATGGCCACCTGGAAATGTTTCATTTCCTAGCCTCCATTACAACTAAGTATGCCCATGTGACCCATGAGATATTAGCAGATTGTGTCAGGTGGCAGCTGTTGGGAACCATCCTTAAAAAGAATCGGTTCATATATTTCGCTCCTTTTTCTTCATCCCCTTTTTTTATGCAGACACCTGGAATGAGAACGTGACGGCTGGAGCTTCAGCCACCATCTTGGTCTGTGAAGATGAAAGCCTCATCCTAGGGACGAAAAGTGGCAAGGTGAAAGAACCTGGGTCCCTGAGGGGTTTTCAGGAAAGAATAGCCTTAGATTTACCCACCTCCAGACTTTTGTACAAGAGACAAGTCAGTCTCTATCATGTTTAAGCCATTTCTATGTTAGTTCTCTGTTCATGTGGCTGAATTTAATCCCAGGTGATACACTAAATGGGCAGCTGCTGGGAGGACCCCATAGCCATTGTACTTCATACTCCAGAGTCTACAGCAGCTAGTTTCTAGAAGAAATGGAAAGAATTAACTGTGAATGGCAGTTACTCAACTCTGGCATTGTAGCACAAAAGCAGCCATAGATAATATGTTAAACAAATGGGTGTGGCTGTGTTTCAATAAAACTTTATTTATAAAAACAGGTAAGTTGGTTAGGTTGGGCCTGTGGCCAGCTGTTTTAGATGCCAACCATTGTGTTAGATACTTATTTGTCAAGCATCTACAATGTGCCTGACATTTGTCCAGATGTTTCAAAACACTGCCCCTCATTATTCTGATCAGATTCTGAAAGCCTCATGCATGCGGACACTGACCACATAGCTACACTCACAGTCAATAACAGTGCTGGGATGTGGACCCAGACCTGGTTTCTAAAATCCATGCCCACTTGAATATATTAGTCTCATATTCTTTTCCAAGAACGAAATTTCTCTTCTAGTAGCTGTGTGCATTGTGCCTGTGAGACTGCTAGTGGGCACACCTGACCACATTTCAGATGCTCCCCAAGGACCAGAACAGAGGCACATGCCAGCAAAGCTCGTGGAAGGAGGCTCGAACACAAACATTGTCTCATTTAACACATTTCCTGCAGACAGAACAGTCAGCTTCAAATTATGGGTGGGAGAGGAAGGGACAGACAATAGAAGGAAAAAAAGAGAGGCATGAAACTCTGAAGAATTCCACAGCAGAATAGCCTAATTATAGTGCCTCCTCCCCGAGGCCTGAGAACCCAGTGGGCAGGAAGTTGGAAATACCAAACCTACCAACAGGGACCTACCATATGCTGACCCCTATATTAAGGGCTTTCTTTCTGTGTCTTATTGAATCCCCACAAAAAGCCCCATGAAGTTGATACCGGGACCCCCTTAATGGTACCAGAAGCTCAAAGAGTTCTTAGTGGTACCAGAGGCTCAGAGAGTTGAGTACATGGTACAAAGCCACCCAGCTTGTGAGCAAAGCTGTGAATTAAATGGGCATCCATCTCACTCTGAAACCCGTCCCCTCTCCTGTCCCATGGCTTTCCAGAACCACTTTTGCAGTGACAGAGCAACAGGGGCTGCTCTGGGAGTGGTTTGTCCCTCTGGCCACACTCTGCTAATCAGAGTGTGGGCGAGTCAAGTCCCCCGGTTCTCTCTGTTCCTTTCTCTTTGGGCAGAGCAGCAAAATATGCAGGAATGGAGACAGCAGTGGCTTCAGTGGAAGTGAGCTACATCAAATCCTGGCTCTTCCACAATGAACCATATGAAGGTGCTTCAACTCTTGGGATCTTGATCCTCCTTCTGCAAAAATGAGAAGAATAAAGACCTACTTCACCAGGTTGTTGTGGGAATAAAATACAAATATGAACAGAAACACTGTGCTCAGTGCTTGGTTCATACATGGGGACTTAAGGGTTGGTTGAATCTCAAAATACATTGAATACTAGTGAACACTTGGGAGACAGTGTTGCCTATGGGTTATGGCCTCCAACAGACATCCTGGTTCTGCCAGTTCCTAACATCTGAGCTAAGGAAAGTCACCAAATCACCAAGTCTTGATTTTCTTCTTTGTAAAATGGAGCCAATGCTAGTAATAGCATCATGGGGTTCTATAGAGGACTAAATGGGAAAGCAAAGGACTGTGCCTAACAAATTGCAAAAGTCCCATTAATGTCATTATTATTATGTCATAGACTATGATGATTACATATGGGTTTATCTGCTAAATTAATAAAGGAGAAAAGGAGGGAAGAGGTGTGGTTCATGACCCGGGGCAGGGATTTGCCTTGCTTCTCTGAGTTGCCTGACAGCATATGCATCCTGACACAGCATTAAATTTTATGCTCGGAGCCAGTGGTGGATGGGGACAGAGACTGGAAGGGAGAAGGCCAGAAGCTCTGTTGAGAGAACAAATTAGTTTGCTCTGTTTTAAAATTTATTCATTCATTCAGCCATTATTGATGACCACATCTTTATACACCAGGCACTGGGCTGGGCTCTCAGGATACAGGGGTAAACAGAAGAGACAGGATCTCTGTCCTCATGAAGCTTAGAGTCCAGCAGGAGAACCAATCATTGAAGAAGTAAACCACATACATACATGATAGCAGACCTTGATATTTGCTAGGAAAGAAAACAACTGGGTGCTCTCTGAGAGAGAATAACAGGAAAAGGACCTTCTTTTGATTGAGAGTCTGGAAAGGGCTCTGGGAGGTCTCAGGTGGCACTTACCTGAGAATGAATATGTAAGAAGGAGCAGCCACTGCAAAGGTGGCAAAGAGGAAGGAATTCCAGGCAGAGGGAACACCACAGTGTGAAGACCCTGAAGTGAGAAAGGATTTGGTCGCCTAGAGGAGCTAAACAGACCAGAGTGTGGGAAGTGAGAGAGAGGGCTTTAAGGGGAAGCTGGTGATGTAGCTGGCATCATTTGAGTTTAGATTCTGTTCTGAAGCCATTGGATGGGGTTTTGAGCCAAGGAATGATGATCTGCTTCATGCTCTGGTAAGGTCATTCTGGCTGCTCTGTGGTGACAGAGATTCAGTGGGAAGGCCAGTGCAGGTGTGAATTTGATGATTTGGGTAAGAGGTGGTGGGGGCTAGGCCCAGGGAGCCAGTCTTGAAGATGAAAAGAAGTATAGTAGCACACAGTGATGGGCTGAATGTGGGACCAAAGAGGAGAAACTCAAGGACAATGCCCAGAGCCTGGCTTGTCCCCCATGAAAGAGACAGTTTACAAATTCCTTTTTAAACGAGTTTGAGATTTCAATGACACATCCAAGTGTGTAATATCAAGGAATGACTCTAGAGCTAGGAAGTAGAGTCTGGGCTGCAAATACACATTTGAGAGTTGTTGGCATTTGCATGAGTTTTAAAGCCATGGGTGGGCTTGGAGTCCCAGGCTCCAATCAACATCCCATCCTTAGGCTCCCCTTCTTGTGCTGACTGACTCCGAATCTTGATAGAGTCTGACTGCCTGCAGACCCCAGAACACCATCATGCTGCTTCTGCAACTGCCTGCTGCAGTGGGATGGACCTGGAAGCAAACGCAACCACAAAAGTTCCACAAAAGTCTTGGTGAGCAGGAGCAGTCCAACAAGGCCAGCACAAGAACCCTGAGCTAGGATACCTTTCTTCTTAGAAAGACCCCAAGGCGCCAAGCACTGTCCACGAGGACTGAAGCTGGAAAGGCAAGGGCAGAATTGGGTGAGTGTTTAAGGGTAGAGTGCCTAGTGTGGCACATGAATCTCTGTGTGGTTTCTGCCCCGCCCCTGCCCCTCCCCTCTCCATCCTTGACCTTACCTCCTTGTCTCCTCCTAGCTCTGGAAGAGCCCTCATCTCCTTGATTTTCTTTTCCCAGTTACAGCCTTGCGTGTTCAACGGCCCTTGAGCAATGCTTGACTCCCTCAAAGTTTCTAACTTCATCTAAACATTCACCTTAAATGTTCACTCTCTTTCTTCCAGACGTTAAACAGAGCTATCAGAACCAGGCTGTCTTTGGGGAGACAGCTGCTGTTTCTCCAAGTTACACATTATCTGCAATGGTCATCCACATGCTGGGAATGAGGGGTAAGCATCTCTGCTCAGGAGACAGAGGTAGGCCTAGGGAGGCTGGAAGTAACCAAGCTGGTGGGAGTTTGCCAGGGGGTCTTAGAAATAATTTGGTTTAGGCCCAGACAACCCGAGTTCAGTGCTGGGATCTGCCTGCTTTGAAGTAGGGCGTGTCACTCAACCTCAGTGTGCCTCAGTTTCTGCATCTATAAATAGTGATAATAATTTCAGGATTGTTGTTAGATTATAGGGAATATGGGGAAGGTGCTTTGCACACTGTAAATAGAATTACAAATGTAATATGTGATTTCCTGTGCACAACACTTAGCAATTTGGGTAATTAGAGTCCTACATTTGTGTAGCGGGCAATGCTTTTGATGGTGAACAGCCCAAGGACTAGATTAGACAAGCCCAGGCAGCTGCTAGAGGCTGTGAGGGGCACAGAGTTGTAGCAGCTTCTGTTCAAAGACACCTGATTTCTCTGGGCTTTTGTGTTTTCAAGGAGAAGCAGTCAACTTTTTTTTTCTTTATTTCTCTTGATTCACATAGTGATGTTAATTGGTGCATATTCTGTGTAATGGGCAAATATTAGGATTGTCAAGATGTCAGAGTAGGGAGAGAGGATGCAGGGAACAGAGAAGGGAGGGAAAACTCACAGTTTATGGAAGCCTGAGTACTCACATCTTGGGTTGTTTTTTGGTTTTTAAACCAACAAATAAATAAGAAAAAGAGCCCACTTGAAGTGGTCCTCATCCCAAGGTCTTTACGACCTGCTCTTGACTCAAACTGAAGAGTTTCAAGCTGAAGTGATTTCAGCTGCATGCACTTGTGAGTGTCTGGGAGTCCGTGGCTCCGTGTGGCCTTTGGCCGGAGAAGGTTGCAGAAGCCTCCGGAAGCCTCCTCCATGTCTGTGTTGACTGCATTTCTCTGGCTTTTTTCAGCCTGTTTCCTCTTCACCTCTGTCCTCGGCTGTTGTTAGGCCTGACTCACTCATAGGAACCACAGCCAAGTCACCTGGTGATCTGACTCACTGGCTCTTGGAGCATCTCTTTCTTAAAAAATAATAAAAGCTAAAGTAAGTGCCTAAGTAACTACTTCGTTTTGCAAGAGATTTCATCTAAGTAGTGCTTTCAATGGTTAGCTCTGGGAATTCCCCGCATGTGTCAGATGATTTCTCTTTGGCAACTGTGATATAAGCAAATAATTTTGTCTCCCAGCAACGGACTTCCCTCCTCCCTCCTACTTCCCTCCGCAAGTAGGTCTTGAGTGGAGAAATGAAGACACAGCGTCCTGCTCCCCAAGTTCCTGGTGCACACGGGGACGGACCAGTAGACCCAGGAAAACAGATGGGACAAGTTCACTGGTAAGAGGCAGCACAGGGCCAGGTGTGAACAGGCCAGGTGAGCTGCTCAGGGGAGACATGCTAGGCAGGGTCAGATGATTCTTTGCCACCCTCTTTCATGGTCAAGTAACATGCTCCCTTAAACAGCAGCTTTCCTCTACCCCTGGGACCTGCTGAGGCTCCACAACTCCTCACAATCCCATAAAAGTGCTTTGTAGGAGGGAGTGCAGACAAAGGTATGGGTTGGAGGAAAGATGGAAGAGGGCCATCCTTTTCTTAGGGCCCCTACACCCATAGGGGAAGCTAATAACAGCACCCTTCCATGCCAGTGTCATTGGGACTAGACTAATTAGTCTTCTTTTGGAAGATCCTTTGCTTTGGAGAGCACCCACATGGGCACAGTGGGGACCAGAAGATGCAGAAGGGACAATATGCTTACAGACAATAGTTTTGGTACCTTGTGACACATCCCCTCAGCCCACCTATGAATTCAGCTGTAGTTCTGGTGGTAAGTTCAAGTATGGGCTTACATGATAATGTCCACCTCAAACATGAGGTGAGCCTTCCTGTTTTTCTGCCTCAGAGCCATCTATCTCTGAAGCTGGAGCCCACTCAACCCTCACACAAGCACAGCGTGGAAGTGTGGGGAGGTAACACTCCAGGAACCACCATCAACTAGTGGAGAATAAGAGCTAACAGACAAATGCCCAGCCTCTCATCCTTTGCATGGAACATTCTGGAAGGAATTCTGTACACTTGCCAGAGGTCCCAGAATTGAGACCCTGTTGCCCACAAGCAACCTTGATAATGCACATAGAGCGGCTTTTCCTCCTTCTTGGGCTTGCTCACCTCCTTTCCCTACACCCCTACTTCCTGGGATCTCCTCCCAAATAAACCAGTCTTGTCTCAGGCTCTGCTTCCGGGGGAGCCCAAACTAAGACAGAAATGGCATTAACATCTGAGGATTTGAAATAAAAGACATTTGAAGGTCTAGTATCAGCCTCCTGGGAATGCCATCTCTTACTTTTTGGTATTGCCATTTATACTTAAACCAGACAGGAGGAGAGTTCCAAAACTGGCTTTGAAACCCCTCTGCCCCACAGGAAATGGCTATTGCCAAGTCAGGCTGTGAAAAGGAGTTAGTGATACAGAAAGCTCAGAGGACCTGGTCGGGTGGATTGGTGGGGTGACTCAATTTAGCATATGACAAGAAATTCTGGTTTTCCTCAGGGGAAAGCTGCTGGATATTATTATTTTTTCCTCAGTCATAATGGTTTCATTTTTTTAAAACCTCACAGTTCTAGAAGGATGAATGGCTGAGAAAAGACTGGGGAGAGTAAAGTTGTATGTGAACCTAAAAACACTGATAAATATCTTTACATTTGTAAAAGCACATTAAATTAAGAAAATAATAGTGGAATTTAAACTTCAAAAAGTGAAAATAAAAGTGAATAGACAATTAATTTTTCATGTCTTTAATTTCAAGATAATGTACTGAGGTAATGATGGGCTGATGTACAAAGGAGAAAGATTATTTTGGGAAGAGGCATTCTTAAGATTCCTTTTATCCTCTGAGTCACTTTTGATCTTCATATACTCTATTGAAATTCTTTCTATTGCAGAAAGTAAATACATCGCAGATGGAGAGAGACTCATGTATTTGGTAAGGTGTGGTAACTCCCACCCAAATATTTTTTTTCATTTTACTCTGCTCATTAAAGGGCCAGCTAACATGTTAAGTGTGCTTTGTGTGCTGGAGACCAGGTTATGTTATTACAGTATTCACATGTTTTGTGAGACACTTAAACACAACAGCTCTGAATGTACGTGATATTGTCCAGTTTTATAGACAAGAAAGCTGAGGCTCTGTTAGGCATGCACTATGATCTGATTTGGTTTTAAAACTTTGAAAGGTTTTTTTTTTTTAATTTTTAAAATTTTATTATGTTCTGTTAGTCACCATACAATACATCATTAGTTTTTGTTGTGGTGATCCACGATTCATTGAAAGGTTTTTCATATGGATCTATTCCTACATTGGGGGAAAAAACTTGTCAGACCGTATGAATTGCCTTTTGGTTAAAATCGTGATCATTTTAAAGCATTGGAATAAATGTTGTTAAAAAAAACCCCGACTTAATCAATTTTGTGTTTGAGAAGGTGGTATTTATTCTCAGGGAAAAAACAATTCTTTTCTTTAAGGAAATGCTTTAATGGCTCTTTGGTTATAAATAAGCTCCCTGGCTCTTGTCAAGACAAAAAGAGGGAAACTACTTTGCTTAGATCGCTTAGTATTAAGAGATTTTAAATTTTTCCCCGGTGAGCTCAAGTCAGAAGTTAGAGTGCCAGCGGTAAGATACGCCCAAGGCAGGGATGGTCAGTTTTAAGTTGTTTTCTGTCTTGTGCAATAATTCCCCTTTGTTATTCTCAAACCTTCAGTGAATCCCATTACCCACAGAGCACTATATTAGCAGTGTCTTGGGAAATGAGGGGGGAGAAAGAAGCCACGTCAGCGTCTGGGCAAAGCAATGCCAAGAAAACACAATAGCCAGCAGAAGCAGAGAGTAGACCGTCAGAAGTCAGTAAGACAAAGCTGGAAGCAGTTTAGAATGAGAAGAGGCATCTGTAATTCTCCACCTATAGAAATATTCAGGAGGTGCTGAATTTCTTACAGAGTGAGTCTGGATGAGGTTTCAGTTTTCCTTGTTGGTTTGCTTTTTCCTGGAGATTATAAGAAACAGAGACTTAGTGAGGTCATGAGGATTACCAAGGGAGCATGAGCCAGTTGATTCAATTCCCTAAAAAAGGTAAAGAAATGGAGATTTTGTGGGAACTTCCTGAGCTCACTCATCTTCTGCGTTGCCTGAGAGCCCATTAATTTGGAGGCATTTTTATATTCAAGTTTATTAGATAAATGGAATTGAAATTTGATTTTACTTCTTTTCTTATTCATCACCTTTGTTAACCAACTGTACAACTATGATGACTTCCAATGAGTAACCCAGCCTAAATTATTGGTAAATGTGTTCTAATTTTTCAGACCCCCTCAGACTATTTATTAAAATTACTGGAAGTGTGCGACAGGATGTAAATGGAGTTCTTGGAGCTTGTTTACAGTGTTCCATTAAAACCCGGATCCTTGGAGTCCCTATCCCAAGGCATTGATCATGCTGTGAATGCACCAGCACCACGAAGCAACTTATATGGGGGTTCCAGGAGCGCTAGCAATGCCAGTTTTTAAAATCCAAGGGGGAAGTGTTTCTGGGAAGATGGAGCAGATGTGCTTTCTGTTATATTCCTCCTGCTAAGTCTAGCTAAAATCTCTGACATGGCATATAAAAGAAACATAAGGAGACTCTGAAAGGTGGACCCTGGCTGGGGACCTTCATACCCCAGGAACGACAAGGTGATGTTTCTCTGGGTGTTCTTTTGGCCTCATAGATCCCAGACTGGAGACAAAGGAAGCCAGAGACTCAGAAATGTCAATGGTTGCAGACAAAAAGAAGCCCCAAGAAAAGCCTGCTCTCTCTAGCCAAAGAACCAGGAAAGGGGCATCTTAAAGACAGAAAACTTTTAGGCAAGAACTGTCCTCCTCCAGCCAAATATCACAGAAAGCACTGTAGCCCCACCCCACCCCTTCTAGCAAAGACCAAGTGGAGAGTCTAGATTTCCACAAGGCACTTCAACCCTCCAGACAGAGTGGTGTCACAGAAGGTAGGGAGCTGGGACTTTCATCTCTGAGGTAAAAACACTGCCCACCCCCACCCTCTGTCAGTGGAGATCATCCAAGAAGCCTAGACTTCTACTTCTACTGGGCGATGATGAGGTACCTTTTCCCCTCCTCACTGGGGGGTGTCAGAAAAAACATGGTGGAGAGTCAGGACTTCTGCCACTGCTCAGCTGTAATGAGCTCACCCCTGCACATTGGGAGATGATGGGGAAGAGTAACAAAGTGCCACCCTTGTCCCCTCGGTCAGGATAATAACAGCAGAGACCCAGTAGGGAGACTGAACTCCTACTCCTGCCCAGGAGCAAAAAAGAACTTCCTCCCTCCTCCTGTTTTGACTTCTACCCCCACTGGCAGTAATGAGTGATGTTCCCTTTCCCCCATGAGAGCAGTGTGAGAAGAATCCTTCTAAAATACAAAATTTAAATAAGATCTAGAGTCTTATTATAGTACACCAAATGTCCATGTTTCAACTGAAAATCAACTGTCATACCAAGAACAGGAAGATCTCAACTTGAATGACAAAAGAAAATCAATAGACAACTATAATACCAAACACTGAATACAAATATCAACACAAAATACCAATACAAATACCAACACCAGCACCAAGATAACACACATTAGAATTATCTGATACAAATTAAAAACAGCCAATATAAACATGCTTAAGTGAGAAATTATGACTATACTTGAAAAATTAAAAATTAGAAAATCTAAAAAAAAATCTTAGAAAATCTTAGCTAACAAAGAGAAGATATAAAAAAGCCAAATGAAAATTTGGGAACTAAAATATACAATAACCAGAATAAAAACTCAATGGGTAAGTTCAACAGCAAAATGGAGAGGACAGAGAAAAGGATCAATAAACTGAAAGGTAAAACAATAGAAATTAAGAATCTGAAACACAGAGAAAAAATAGACTGATAAAATAAAGGACAAAATCCACATGATCGTCTCAGCAGGTACAGAAAAAGCAGCCAAAGGAATTCAACACCCCTTCATGATAAAAACACTCAAAAAAAAACAGAAGGGAAATTTCTCAACCTGATAAAGAGCATCTATGAAAAACCCACAACTAACATACTTAATGGTGAAAGACTGAAAGCTTTCCTCCTAAAATCAAGAACAAGTGGTTCTTAACCACTGCTATTCAACATTGTACTGCAGATTCTAGTCAGGACAATGAGACATGGGCAAGAAATAAAAGGCATCCATATTGAAAGGAAAAAAGTAAAACCATTTTATTTGCAAAAGACATGATCTTGCATACAGAAAATCCTAAGGAATCTAGTAAAAAATGAATAGAGCCTCAAGGACACATGGGACTATAACGAAAAAAGCTAGTATTTGCAGCACTGGAGCCCGAGAAAGAGAGAAGAAAAGGAGTGGAGCTGGAAAAGTATTTGAAAAAAAGTTACAACTGAAAATTTCCCAACTTAGCAAAAGACATAAACCTATATAATCAAGAAGCTGAGCAAATCTCCAATAGGATAAACCCGAAGAAATCTGTGCCAAGATTTCTGAAAGCTAAAGACAAAGAAATCTTGAAAGCAGCCAGAGAGAAATGATGTGTTACCTAGAGGGGAAACAATTCAATGGCAGTGGCTTTCTCATCAGAAACCATGGAGGTCAGAAGAAAGTGGCGCAATATTTTTCAAGTGCTGAAAGAAAAGAACTGCCATCACTGAATTTTATATTCAGAGAAAATGGCCTTGAGGAATGAAGGGGAAATCAAGACATTCACAGATGAGGGAAAACGAAGAATATGTCACCAGCAGACCTACTTTAACAGAATGGCTAAATGTAGTTCCATAAAAAGAAAGAAAACAATAAAAGAAGGAATCTTGGAACATCAGGAAGAAAGGAATAACATAACAACAAAAAAATATTGGTAAAGAGGCTTGCCTGTTCCTCTTATGTTTTCTAAATTATGTTTGATGGTTGAAGCAAAAATTACAACATCATCTAATGTAGTTCTCAAAAGACATAGATGAAATTTTGGAGGAAATTATAATACCAATGGGAGAGAATAAGGTGACACAAAGTGAGGAGTATGTTTTATACACTTCACCTGAACTGGCAAAATGTCAACATCAGCAGACTGTGACAGTTATGGATATATAATGTAATACTTAAAGCAATCACCCAAAAAGGTATGCGGAGAGATACGCTCAAAAACACTACAGAAAAATCAAAATGGACTTCTAAAGAAATGCTCAATTATCCCTCAGGATGGCAAGAAAAATAAAACACAGCAACAGAAAAACAGAATAAATAGACAACAAAAAGTGAAATGGTAGACTTAAGTGCTAACATATTAATAGTTACATTAAATGGAAATGAACAGGGGTGCCTGGGGAGTCTTAGCCGTTTAAGTGTCTGATTCTTGATTTCAGCTCAGGTCATGCTCTCAGGGTCGTGAGATCGAGCCCTGTGTCGGGCCATGGAGTCTGCTTGAAATTCTTTCCCCCTTCCCTTCCCTCCCCCTCTGCTCCTCCTTCTGCTCTCTCTCTCTAAAATAAATAAATAAATAAAAACAAAATCTTTTAAAAATGTAAATGAACATATACACCAATTAAAAGACAGATTTTGGTGGAATAGGTCTTTTTAAAAAATTGTTGAATTAATATACACTATCTAAAGAAACTTACTTCAATTATGATGGTATAGGTATATTGAAAGGTTGGAAAAAGATATGCCATGCAAACATTAATCAAAAGAAATCAGGAATAGTTATATAATTTTACCAGAAAAAGTAGACTTAAAAGCAAAGACAATTATTACAGATAGAGAAGGCCATTACGTAATGATAAGTCAATCTACCAGGAATACAGGCCAATTCTAAATGTGTATGCATCAGACACCTGAGCTATCAAATATGTAAAGCAAAAACTGATAGAACTGAAAAGGGAAATAGACAAATTCATAGTTTTAGTCAGAGACTTCAACATCCCTCTCTCAACAATGATAGAAAACCACACATAAAATCAGCAAGAATATAGAAGAACTCAACCGCACCATCAACCAACTGGATTTAATTGACATGTATAAAACACTTCACCCAATAATAGCAGAATGCACATTTTATGCTCAAAGAATACATACCAAAAGAGACCATACTGTGATCCATAAAACATAATATAAACCTGAGATCATGCCATTTGGGACAGCATGGATGGACCTAGAGGGTATTAGGCTAAGTGAAATAATAAGTCAGACAGAGAAAGACAAATACCACATGATTTCACTTGTATGTGGAATCTAAAAAACAAAACAAAACAAAAAAACAGAAACAAACTCATTAATACAGAGAACAAACTGGTGGTTGCCAGAAAGGAGGGGGGTAGAAGGATGAGTGAAATAGGTGAAGGGGTTTAAGAGGTACAGACCTCCAGTTATAAAATAAATAAGTCACAGGAATGAAAAATAAACCTCAAAAAATTCCTAAAAATAGAAATAATACAGAGTATATTTTCTGGCCTCAATGGAACCATACTTCAATTCAAGGTCAAAAAGGAAATATTAAGAGAAATTTTAAAATTCATTAAACTGAATGAAAATGAAAATACAACATATTAAAACTTGCAGCTAAAGCTGTGTTAAGAGGGAAATTTACAGCAGCAAATGCTTACATTAAATAAGAGAAGAAGTCTCAAATCAGTAATTTACACTACCCACCACGAGAAATGGAAAAAGAGCAAATAAACCCAAAGATAGCAGAAGGAAGGAAAAAGTAAGAGCAGAAATCAATGAAATCGAAAGCAGAAAAACAATAGAGAAAATCAATAAAACAAAAACTTGGTTCTTTGAAAAGATCAATAAAATTGACAAACCTCTAGCAAGAATATCAAAGAAAAAAAAGAGGGAAGATGCAAATTACTAATACAGGAATGAAATAGGGGCTATCACTGTAGACTCTGGAGACATAAAAGAATGACAAGGGAATTCTATGAACACGTCTACACACATGATTTGACAATTTAGATGAAATGAACCATTTCCTTGAAAAGTACAGTCTCACCCAGCATGAAATAGATTATTTGAATAGCCCATAACAATTATAACAATTATGAAAATTAAATTCATAATTTTAAAATGCCCAAAAAGGGGGCACCTGTGTGGCTGGATCAGTTAAGTGTTTGCCTTCCACTCAGGTCACAATCTCAGGGTCCTGGGATCCAGCCCCATGTGGGACTTCCTGCTCAGTGGGGAGTCTGCTTCTCCCTCTCCTTCTCCCTCTGCCCTGCCTGTGGTTGGGGATCTGACTCTTGGTTTCAGCTCAGGTCATGATCTCATGGGTCATGAGATCAAGCCTTGCGGAGGGCTGCACGCTCAGTGGGGAGTCTGCTTAAAGATTCTCTCCCTCTGCCCCTCCCCCAAGGAGCAGCATTCTCTCTCTTTTGCTCTCTAAAATAAATAAATAAATCTTTAAAACCTTTTTAAAAAATCAGTTGTATTTCTATATACTAGTAAGGAACACATAGAAACTTAAATTAAAAAATACAGTACCATTTAAGTAAAAAAAAAAAAAATGAAAATACTTAGGTGTAACTCTAACAAAACGTACACAGGACTTATTTGCTGAAAAATACCAAACTTGAATACCAAATTCAAGAAGATCTAAGTAAATGAAAAGTCATATTGTGTTCATTAACTGAGAGGTTCCGCAGAATAAAGATGCCAATGTTCCCAAAACAGTATGCAGGCTTAACTACCAAATCCAAGTGAGTCTTTTTTTCTAGATATTGACAAAATTATTCTAAGCTTTATATGGAAAGGCAAGGAACTAGACAGCTAAACCAATTTTTTTTCATTTGTTCTGACAAATTCTTTCTTAAAAAATTTTTGTATTTAAATTCAACTTAATTAACATATAGTGTATTATTAGCTCCAGGGGTAGAATTTAGTGATTCATCCGTTGCACATATAACACCCAGTGCTCTTTACATCAAGTGCCCTCCTTAATGCCCATCACCCAATTACCCCATCCTCCACCTCCCTCTCCTCCAACAACCCTCAGTTTTGAAAAGGAAGAAAAAAGTGGGATGAATCACCCCATCCAGTTTCAAGGCTTATCATAGAGGTTTAGTTAAGTGCTCAAGACAGGGTGGCATTGGTGAAAGGACAGATAAATGAATGGAATGAGATAGAGAGGCCAGAAATAACCCCACACAAGTAGAAGCAACTGATTTTGGAGAAAGAGACAAAAGCAATTCAATGAACAAAAGACAGTCTTTCCAACAAATGGTGCTATTACAATTGGGTATCCATAGACAAACAAACCAAAAACAACAACAAAAATGAACTTTGACTTAAACATTACACTTCATGCAAAAATTAACTGAAAATCAATTATAGATTTAAATGTAAATAAAATGTAAAGCCATAAACTCTTAGAAGGTAATATAACAAAAAATATTTAGGACCCAGGTCTTGGTGAAGAGTTCTCAGACATGACACCAATGCATGCTCCATAAAAGAAAAAAAAATCAATAAATTAGACTTTATCAAAATTAAAAATATTATGAAATATTCCATTAAGAAGATGAAAAGACAAGCGACCAACTGGGAGAAAATATTTGCAGCCGCATAGCTGACGTAGGACTCATAGCTAGAATACATGAAGAATTCTCGCATATCAATAGTAAAAAAAAAAAAAATCCTATTTAAAATGAGCAAAAGCAGGACACCTGGGGGGCTCAGTCAGTTAAGTGTCTGCCTTCGGCTCGGGTCATGATCCTGGGGTCCTGGGATCGAGTCCTGTGTTGGGCTCCTCACTCAGCGGGGAGCCTGCTTCTCCCTCTGCCTGCCAATCCCCCTGCTCGTGCTCTCTCTGACAAATAAATAAATAAAATAAATCTTAAAAAAATATAAAATGGGCAAAAGACACAAGTCATTTCATCAGAGAGGATATGTAGTGGCAAATCAACACACGAAAAGATGTTCAACATCACTAACCATTAAGGAAATGCATTTTAAGAACATGATGATTTATCACTACACAGAAATTGAACTAGGTAAACCAAAAAATGGTGACAATACCAGATGTCAGCAAAGACGTGGAGACACTGGATCTCATACATGCCTCCTGGGAATGTAAAATGGTACTGTCACTTGGGAAAATAGTTTGAAAGTGTCTTAAAAAACTAAACGTGCATTTACCAGAAATTGCACTTCCAGAGAAATGATAGCTTACGTCTACATAAAATCCTCTACACGATAGTTCATAACATAGCTATTTATTTGTAATAGGCAAAAACGAGAAACAACCAAAATGCCCCTCAACAAGGGAGCAGTTAACTCTGGTAAACAACAACAGACCCATCATCAATAAAAAGGGATAAAATGTTAATACACACAGCAAGCAGGACAAATCTCAAGAGCATTATGCGAATGAAAAAAGCCAACCTCAAAATATTACATATTGTATGACTCCATTTATATATTATTCCCTAATGACAAAATTATAGAGCTGGAAAACAGATTAGTGGTTTCCAGGGGTAAGGAATGGTGGAAGGTAGGGTGGGGGTGACTATACAGGGCAGTAGGAGGGCGATCTTTGCAGGGATGGAACAGTTCTGTATCTTGACAGAGGACTATACATATACATTGTACAAATGTCCGTTTCCCGGCTTTGACATTGTACTACAACTATGTAAGATGTAGCCCTTGGGGAAAATGGGTGAAGGGTACACAGCGCCTCTCCATACTATCTCTGCAAATCCCTGTAAATCCATAATCACTTCATAAAAAGTTAAAAAAAAAAATCATTCAAACTTAAATCAACTCTACAAGAAACCCAAAGGGGTTGGTATTCTGAGCCTGAATGCTATGTTTGCCACGTCTCTTCTCCATTGAGGAATGGAGTGTGGCACCTTGCAAAAGTGTCAGGGACTCAAGATTCAATGCTTTGTTTGTGTTCCTGAGATTCCAAGCAGCTTTGCAGTGTTTGGTCCCCAGCGGGGTCCGAAGTTCTGCATACCGCTGCCCCACAGCACCACACCTGTCTGCACACCCAGGGGCAGGCTGGCTGGCCTCTTTGGAACCCTCCTGTTGAGGAAATTCCTCGTGTGGAAGAACAATTTCCAATAGAACAAGAACCGAGAAAAGTGAAGCATGACTGCAGCTTCATTGACCAACGTCTCCCAGTGGAACTAAGCTTTCCAGCCTCTGGCCACATTCCACCTCCTATACTCGGGAAATTCTCTCGTAGGTGCACCTGGTTCTGATAAGCTGCGCAGAGTTTCTCCAAGCCACACCTTGGTGTGTCACACCCTGTAAACTTGGAGTTATCAGGTGAGTAATCAGTTGGTTGAGCCATGAAGGTTACAGGGCACACTATACTTTAAGCCCTTTAACTGAAAGGGAGAATAAATGGAGAATTGTGTACCCAGTGCTCTTGCTGTCTGAGTTACTCTGTTTCACCCAGTCCCCATGCTGGCAGGCCATGTGCTAGGCAATGGGATGCAGAAGTGGGTAAAGCTCTTGCTGTCCCGCCTGCATGGAGCTGGGTAGGGAAAACAGACATTAAGCAAATAAACACAGAGAAATGTGTAGCAGTCCATGCCTTCCGGATCTTACTGCCAAGAGAGCGGTAGCAGAAAAATAAACCAGGCAAGTTCCAAGAAGATCGGAAAAAGCTCCTCTGGAGGTGTCCCTTCAGCAAAGAGAGCCGTGATGGATGCAGAAGGATGGAAATGTGCTCTGGGTGGAGAACCAATGTGGGCAAGGAGTAGTTCGAAGCTTTGCAGGACTGGAAGTTGGCTGGTTTGGATGCCTGCAGGCTATGGTGAGACGTGTTCATTGCAATGAACAGGGAGGGCAACAACCTGCTGCTCCGATGGTCAGTCTGGTAGCAAGCATCTGCGGAGACCCCGTGGGCTAAGCTACACTTCTGGTGGGGTGCAGAATAAGGTTTGGGTCTGCCCTTATGGAACTGCCAAGCCCCACGGGAAAAGGAAAATGGACTTAAAGGAGATGTGTTGTTTTCAATCTACGAAAGGGTGAGCCGGCGTTGGCAGACTGAAAATATCACCAAAAGGTCTGACCAGCCTCTGCAGCTGTTACACATTACTGGGGTACAGAGGTCTGGCCTTGAATGTCTTATTTTTTTCTCTCCCAATAGTCTTGCTTTAAAATAGAGGGGACGAGAAAAAAACCAACAACAACCAAAACAAACAAACAAACAAAAAACCTTAAAAACAGACTTGTTTACTTTATCCAAGATTAAAGAGCTTGAACTGACTTGGACAGTCTAAATGGATTTTTAAGTGCTTTATGGGCAAGTACTCTTAATTGCTAAAATGCTAGACTGCGCTTCTATGACTCTGCAGTGCTTATGTTGTCTGGGTTTGCTTATTTACTCTCCTGTTAGAGGTCAAAAGCTAAATCTCAGATTAGAAGGTTTTAATTTCTGAAGCTGAGGATTGAAGCAAATTCTCCAGAAATGTGTCATACTTAAATTTTCTTCCTCGGGTAGGCTAGTCCAAGGCCTGACAACGTCTCTAAGTCAACATTCAACCCATGAGAAACCAGTATAGTGGTGAAGGGCAGGAGAGGGACAGATCATGGTCTGTGTGCTTTGGAGAAATGGAACCACCACAGAGAAGTGTAAGAATGGGGCAAATTAGAACGTCTAAGCCTCTGCCTCTGCTTCCTTTCGCCCATCTTGGAAGCAGCCTGGGATGGTGGAGACTCGGGTTCTGAATGCCGATCCTCATGTGGTGCTAATGGGACTATGTGACTCTGGGTGGGACATTTTACCTCTTTGAGTCTCAGGTTCCTCACTTGCCTCAATGCTCGGCTACCAACTCTAAATTATGGCCTTGAAAGCTCAGGCAGTCCCCAAGTTCTCAGAGTCAACAGAGTTCTTGTGAGAGTCCCTGTTGAGAGATACGGGTCCCAGATGGCTGGCTCTGTTGGAGGCTGGAGTCACCCACCAGATGGGGCAGCCATTCACTCTGGCTGTCCAGGCAATGATTCCTGCGCAATTTCACTGATGGATGACCCAGCGTTCATTGTTCTCTGGAGAACAGAGCCAAGGCCTATCCTAGGGGATAGGATACCTCTAGGGGACACCAAGGGATCCAAAAGCCAAACTAAGAAGCAAGCATGGCTTTGTCAGTTAGGCACTGGGGGTGTATGTGGTGGATGGGCAGTGCTTCTGGCCCTTCAGGGGGTCTTGCAGTCTAGCAAGGAGGCAGACTCGACTCTAATCAGAATGTGAGGTGTGGTGGGGGAGCAAGGCGAACAGGAGACTCATTCCCATAACCGGAATGGGCAGGGAGCTGGCTGAGGATACAGTCTGAGCCAGGCCTTGAAGGATGAATGAACCCAAGAGGATTTCAGAAGAGGGATGGGGGAGGGGCCCTAAGCTGAGGCAGCTGCATTTCCAGGTGTACAAGGTGTACAGACAGATGTTGTGTCTGGGGCAGCGAGTTCCGTGTGAACGAGCTCTTGAGTATTGTGGGTACGACTGGAATGAAGTGGGGATTGAACGACCTATATTTTGTGTGTAGGCGCTTGTCGGACGCTTTTTCATCATCAGGGTAACTCCGTAAAACTGACAGAACACATATTGGTATGGATCTCTTTTCATTTCTTTTTTCATTTATTTAAAGTGTAGCATGGGATGTTCATTCAATCTTGTGTTCAGATCAGGAGAAATCAAGAAAGTTGTCTTCAGTTATGAGTTCAATTTTTGCCTTGGTTTTTTGCCCCAGGGAAGGCAATGATTTTTACCGTGGATTTTAGTTCTGTATCCTGGATTGCTACCGTCCCTCTTAGCATTTTCATCTCTTCTCTTAACTTTGTGTTTTGAAAGCCAAACCCGTCTTCCACATCATGGATGTGATTTTTTGCAGTGTTGGCTCCTAGGGATGGATTAGGGATGGGGGAGAAGATCGTGAAAGGACAGAGCAGAAATTCTTGGGAGCTTTTTTTTTTTTGGTAAGTAGGAGTACTGGGATTTATGCCATGTCCAACCCCAAAGGGTATTTCTGAACCTCATGAGACAATTTCTCAGGTTTGTCCTCCACATCACTGATCTCATTTTCCATAGTACTTGACTTTTTTCTTACTGTCCCATCCCTCTATTTCCTTGGAAACTCCTTGAATCTCCTCAGACCTGAAATCTGGCAGTGGGTTAATAATGACAACTCATAAACTAGTGGTTCTCAACCTTGACCACACACTATGTTTGTCTTCGTTTACCTAGGAAGATTAAAACCCATCAATGTCCATCCCCAACCTAAACTTTGCCGGGGTGGGGCCTGGGCACTGGTATATTTCCAGAGTGATTCTAGAGTATTGCCAAGACTACGGAGAGACAGTGTACATGAAACACGACCCCCCTTCCATCCTAGTCACCATTCCCACCAGCAGCATTCCATGTGGGGACCACGCCTCCCTACTCGCACCAACACCACTGTCTCCACTTTTCCATCCAGCTGCTCCCAAGAAGTCTCCATCTCTCCAAGCAGAATATAATGAAGTGGAGACAACAGTCGCTTTAATGACTGTGTAGTCTGAGGACCGCATCCTAGTTTCCTGAGCACTTGTGTTTTTTGATCAGAATCTCACAATGTGAGAAACACAAACGTTTTTGTTGGCTGCATTTTTCATGTCTTTTTGTACAGCATTCTGTATCCACAAATGCTCCTCCTTTCTTGCAGATTTATTTGGTCACACTTGAACACTTCTGGGTGTGTCAGAGATTTCAAATCCATGCCAGGATCTAAGAGTAATCTGGAGAAGGTCATCGTATTCATGTTCAACATTGGCCATCACCCCTCACAGAGTGCTCTAGCTGAAGATTCATGTGAGAAAGATGATTTTGCCCATGATTATGTCTAGTTCCCCCAAATCTTTAGGCTTATAAAAATTTGGCCTTATGCACTCTCCTTACTTTTCAGCTACATGATATCACATTATTTTTGCTCCCTTTCTATTGACTTTTACTCACTCATTTCAGAAAAGATTTACTGGTCACTAAATCATGCAGGGCACCATGGGGGATACCTAGCAGTATCAACAATACATCTGCTTCCAAGTTTCTTTAGGAAGATACACACAGGCATATAGAACAAGTTAAACACAGAGGTACCACGCTTACTCACCAGCAGAATATGGTATGCCTTGTGCCCCTGGGGAAGCCTGCCCCTCTCTGTGCCATGTCACAACTGTGAATTTTGGCTATGTGGGTATGGGAGCCCTGAAACTATGTGGTCAGTTTTCTGGGGCTATGGTCTCCCAGCCACAGTGCCATTCAGGCAGACATCTCAAGAGTAGGTTAGAGGTAAGGGAGTTGCAGAAGGGCATGCATCTTTAACATTTCTAATAAGGAAATTCTAATGTTTCTTTTCTTCCTCCTTCTTATTAAGAATGTGTGTCTATACTCCAAAGATTCAACAAAGTCTATGCTAGAAGTCATTGAGCAATCTATTTCTTTTTAGCTCAGTGGAGTGTTTGATGATAGAGCCCTCTCTGTCCTCTAGGAAGGGAGAAAATTATTTTTGTTTGCTAATGATCTGAGATGTGGTTTTAATAGCTTTTCAAGGTTTACTGTGGAAGTAACAGATAACGTTTCATATGAGGAGCAGGGAGGTCAGAGGATGAGCAAGGGAACAGAGCTTTAGACATGGGCCATGATGGTGGACAGTTGTCCCTGAAGGAGGAGACCTTCTGTTACAGAGTCCTTACCAGTCTCCTGCCAGCACATCTATCAACTCTCTTGAGAGGAGAATTCAGGGCAGAAGAACACAAACCAGATGCAAATCAAATGAGATCCAAGATCTGTAGAGGACTAGAAATAGCAGTGAGCTTCTAACTTCTAATGCATCAAATAAAATCTAAATGGATGGACTTCCAATTAAAGTTGACCACATGTTTACTATTTCTCTTTCCTATAACCCCATCAAAGGATTGTAAATGAATTTTAAAAAGGAAAAAACCCTCCAGCTCCAAAAGACTGTAGAAGAAACAGCAGCAGATGAGAGAGTTCAGTAGATATTTGGAAGTCAAAAAGTGGGTGGAACATGGTAGAGCCAATTCACTCCACAGAACTGGACTCATAGGCACCAGGGGCAGCACTGTGGCTGGAACCAGATGGACTGATTAAAGCGATCTCCACCTCAGCTGTATTCTTCTCCATCCCACAGTGTCTGGAGGAAGCCCGGGAGATTGATTTGGAAAGACTTACACCAGAAAGAGCCAAGGGTGGGAGGTAATGAGCTTAACTAGAGGAATTAAGTGAAAGTTTTCATCCTGCACAGAAGGACCTCCCCCACAGCCTTCCTCAGGGGGCTGGTGGTCAAGCATGGACTCCCCAGGAGAAACTGAAGCAATAACTTCTGGAGAGGATAAACAGCCCCAGACTGGGAAGTTAACATGAAGTAAAGTGGGAATGTATTGCTGTTGGGTCTCATTACTCACACTGCTATCATATGGGTATTATTGATTTGTTCATTGTACCAATAATGAGTACAGAAGTGAACACATACCAAATTTAGAAGGTACTGTTTGACCCTGGGTCAAGGGGAGTTGAGGATAGAATGACATCCTAAAAACGACTTCATGAAGATAGCTCAAGGTCACTCAAATGGCTTTTTAGATATATATAAGAACTGTGTGACCTAAAGAATTAAGTATAAAGGACTGTGGGAATGTTGCTTCCATATGTTTTGGAACCCATGATATAAATGTCTCAAGTTAAATCAATACTCAAACATCTTTGATGCTATAAAAATGGTGATTTCATATGGTTCAACCTACTGAAGAGGGGCTCAATATGACAGTATGGGTGGAGAAAGGGATTTTTCTGGTTTCTGCAGCTCCAGGTATCATGCCCTAGCAAAATCCCTAACAAGAAATAACCTTGGTTACCTGGGGCAGAACTGGACTTCTAGTGGGTAGGCATCTTTAAACCACAATAGGATTTAGAAATAAGGATAGAAAGGCTTAGGGAATAAAAAATCATTGTATTGATATTTTTTCTTAGAAGGAATATTTTGTATTTGGTATTTTAGGTATTTATAATGTTAGAATTTATAGGTATTTATAATGATAGAAATTTAATTTATAATTAATAATTATAATTAATAAATGAAAACCTTGAACTCAAATTTACAATGTATATTAAAGGATGTACACTCTCACCACTTTTATTCAAAACAGTACTGGAAGTCCTAGCCACAGCAAACAGACAGGAAAAAGGAATAAAACGCATCCAAATCGGTAGGAAGAAGTAAAACTTTCACTATTTGCAGATGACACGATACTATACATAGAAAACCCTGAAGACTCCACTAAAAAACTACTAGAACTGATAAATGAATTAAGTAAAGTTGCAAGATACAAACTCAATATACAGAAATCCATTACATTTCTATACACTAAAAATGAAGCAGCAGAAAGCAGAAAACAACTTCATTTACAATTTACAATATTTTTGCACCAAAAATAATAAAGTATCTAGGGATACCTTAATCAAGGAGGTGAAAAATTGTACTCTGAAAACTGTAAAACACTGATGAAAGAAATTGAAGACAACACAAACAAATGGAAGGACATCCCATGCTCACAGGTTGGAAAAACAAATATTGTTAAAATGTTCATACTACCCAAAGCAATCTACAAATCTAATGCAATCCATATCCAAATACCAACAGGATTTTTCACAGAACTAGAACAAAGAACCCTAAAGTTTAGTGTGGAACCACAAAAGACCCCAAACAGCCAAAGCAATCTTGAAAAAGAAAAACAAAGCTAGAGGCATCACAATTCTGGACTTCAAGTTATATTATAAAGCTATAATAATCAAAACAGTATGGTACTGGCACAAAAATAGACATATAGATCAATGGAACAGAACAGAGAGCCCGAAAATAACCCACAATTATATGGTTAATTAATCTTCAACAAAGGAGGCAAGAATATGCAATGGGGAAAGGACAGTCTCTTCAACAAATGGTGTTGGCAAAACTGGACAGCAACTTGCAAAAGAATGAAACTGAACCACTTTCTTACACAAAAATAAACTCAAAATGGACTAAGGACTTAAATGTGAAACTATAAAAAATCCTAGAATAAAGCACAGACAGCAAGGTCTCTGATGTCAGCCGTAGCAACATTTTTCTAGATATGTCTCCAAAGGCAAGGGAAACAAAAGCAAAGATGAACTACTGGGACTACATCAAAATAACAAGCTTCTGCACAGCAAAGAAAACAACCAACAAAACTAAAATACAACCTACCGAATGGGAGAAGATATTTGCAAATGACATATCTGATAAAGGGTTAGTATCTAAAATATATAAAGAACTTACACAACTCAACACCAAAAAGCCCACAGATAATCCAATTAAAAAATGGGCAGAAGACACTCTGGAAAACAGTATGGAGGTTCCTCAAGAAGTTGAAAATAGAGCTACCATATGATCCAGCAATTGCACTACTGGGTATTTACCCCAAAGATACAAATGTAGGGATCTGAAGGGGTATGTGCACCCCGATATTTATAGCAGCAATGTCCACAAGAGCCAAACTGTGGAAAGAGCCAAGATGTCCATCGACAACTGAATGGATAAAGAAGATGTGGTATATATATACAATGGAATATTATGCAGCCATCAAAAGGAATGAAATCTTGCCATTTGCAATGACGTGGATGGAACTGGAGGGTATTATGCTGACCGAAATAAGTCAGTCAGAGAAAGACATGTATCATATGATCTCACTGATATGAGGAATTCTTATTCTCAGAAAACAAACTGAGGGTTGCTGGAGTGGTGGGGGGTGGGAGGGATGGGGTGGCTGGGTGATAGACATTGGGGAGGGTATGTGCTATGGTGAGCACTGTGAATTATGTAAGACTGTTGAATCACAGACCTGTACCTCTGAAACAAATAATAGATTATATGTTAAAAAAAAAAAAAAGAAGAAGAAGAAGAAGATAACAGGAGGGGAAGAATGAAGGGGGGGAGATCGGAAGGGGAGACGAACCATGAGAGACGATGGACTCTGAGAAACAAACTGAGGGTTCTAGAGGGGAGGAGGGTGGGGGGATGGGTTAACCTGGTGATGGGTATTAAAGAGGGCAAGTTCTACATGGAGCACTGGGTGTTATACGCAAACAATGAATCATGGAACACTACATCAAAAACTAATGATGTAATGTATGGTGATTAACATAACATAATAATAAAAAAAAATGGGCAGAAGACATGAAAAGACATTTCTCCAAAAAAGACATATAGATGGCCAACACACGCATGAAAAGATGTTCCACGTCACTGATCATCAGGGAAATGCAAATCAAAACCACAATGTGATATCACCTCACACCTGTCACAATGGCTAAAATCAACACCACAGTGTTAGAGAGGTTGTGGAGAAAAAGGAACCCTTGTGCATTGTTGGTGGAAATGCAAACTAATGCAGCCACTATGGAGGACAGTATGAAGGCTCCTCAAAAAACTAAAAATGGACCTACTATATGATCCAGTAATAATGGCACTACTGGGTATCTACCCAAAGAATATGAAAACATTAATTCAAAAGGATACATGCACCCCCAAGTTTATTGCAGCATTATTTACAAGAGCCAAACTATGGAAGCAGCCCAAGTGTCCATCAATAGATGATTGGATGAAAAAGATGTGGTATATATATACAATGGAATATTATTCATCCATAAAAAAGAATGAATTCTTCCCATTTGCAACCACATGGATCAATCTAGAGAGTATAATGCTACGTCAAATAAGTCAATCAGAGAAAGACAAATACCATATGATTTTACTCATATGTGGGATTTAAGAAACCAAACAAAGGAAAAAAGGGAGAAAAAAGAGACAAACCAAAAACAGACTCTTGACTATAGAGAACAAACTGATGGTTACTAGAGGGGAGGTGGGAGGGGGGAAGGGTAATATAAGTGATGGGGATTAAAAGGTACGCTTATGATGAGCACTGAGTAATGTATAGAATTGCTGAATCACTATATTGTACACCAGAAAATATAACACAGTATGTTAACCATATTGGAATTAAATAAAATTTAAAGAAGGAAGGTTGGAAGGACGGAAGGAAGGGAGGGAGGGAGGGAGGGAAGAAGGGAGGGAGGGAGGAAGGAAGGAAAGAAGGAAGTGAGGGAGGGAGGAAGGAAGGGAGAAAGAAAGGTGTGTTAAATATTTGTTTTAAATATGTGATTTTTAAGTTGAAACATTTAAGATAACTTTAGATTCAACATAATTATAAATCTAATATTTTAAACATAAAAATTATTTATGTGTTCAGGAAAGCATTGTTTGTTAATTCAGGAAAATAATTTAAAAAGAAAATTGAATGTATTAATTTGTATATGCATTTAAAAATATTTGAAAGTATCTAATGAATGATGTTTAAAATGGGACCAAACATCATTCAAAAACTCCTTAGAGGTGATTTTAAGACCTGTAAGGCTTACAGGATGCCTGGGTGACTCGGTCGGTTAAGCGTCTGCCTTCAGCTCGGGTCATGATCCTTGGATCCTGGGATGGAGCCCCATGTCAGGATCCTTGCTCAGTGGGGAGCCTGCTTCTCCCTCTGCTTGCCGCTCTCCCTGCTTGTGTTCTCCCTCTCTCTGACAAATAAATAAATAAAATCTTAAAATAAAAACCAACAAGACTTGTAAGGCTTATAAATAGAATAATAACGTTTGTAAATATAAGTCAGAAGTTTAAGAATGAGATTTCAAAAATTGTAACTTTAATAAATTGAATATTCATTCTTAACAAAAATGAAAACAAATCTCTAAATAATATTTTCTGTGAATAAAAGTCATTCTTGGGCACCCAGGTGGCTCAGTCAGTTAGGTGTCTGACTCTTGATTTCAGCTCAGGTCACGATCAGCATAGTGAGATAGAGCCCCGAGCCTGGCTCCACGTTCAGCACAGAGTCTGCTTGAGATTCTCTCTCTCCCTCTCCCTCTGCCCCTCCCCCCATGCGTGCGTGTGCTCTCTCTCTCTCTCAAACAAATAAATAAATCTAAAAAGAAAAAAAAAAAGCCATTCTCAAGGACTCTAGAAAACTGACAGACTTTGTCAGAATTATCAGGTTATCCAACTGATCTACAGTGAAACTCTCCAGTTAACAATCCTGCACATGGACAATCAGATTTTAGTGTCTTACTTCTAAATATAAAGTCAGCAAATGATCACTAGACACTGCCAGTTCCTACCACCCATTCTCCCTTCTTTGATAAGAGGGTTCTGTTTGGGCAGCAATGTGCCTACACTTCCCTCCCCAGACTTCCTGCAGTTAGAGTTGGTCATGCGGCACATGCTTAGTAAATGAGATATAATAGCACATTTCCCTGCATGGAGCTTCTACGAAAGGTCTTTGAAAGTACATATACTAAACTACATCCACATCTTGTCTTTTAATCTTTCCTCTGTTCTACCTCTATCTGGAATGTGGATGTGATGCCTGGGGATGAAGCAGCCATCTTGCAGCTACTGGGGTGGGGCAGGCAGTTAGAAGGAGCCTGGATGCTTGATTATCTTGTGGAGAAAATGTAAGCCCTTAAATTGTCCTGTGTGAGAGAATAACCCCTATTTAATTAAATCACCACAGGTGGCTTTCAGTTGCTTTCAGCCAAGCCCAATTCTAACTGACTCAACTTGAAGAAAGATACCAAATGAAATCAACAAATAAGAGGAATCTGGAGATCAAAGATAGTGCCAGGAATGGACAAAAACTCCAAAATAATTCAAATAATTATATTACCCCCAGAGGTTCATTCATTTAACCAATATCTATAGAGTGCCTTTTAAGTGCCTATTATAAAAAACTGGATAAGAGATAAAAATAAAATGTTATAGCTACAAAACAAGAATAGAACCTTGTGAAAAGAGATGATAAAAAAAATAGCATAAAAGATGAGACCTAAAAGATCAATTTAAGACATTTAGCATCAAAATGATGAGTTCCAGAAAGAGAGAAAATGGTTGAAGCTAAAATGTCAAAAGAATACTTCAATGAAATTTCCCAAACATGTAAAGACCCGAGTTTCCTTATTGAAAGAGTACATGCAGCAAAAGTGAAAAAAGATCCCACTGAAAGCAAAACATGAAATTTCAGAGCTACTGAACTCTTCCAAAGGAAAAGAAAGTCAGAGAGATTAAAAGTCAGACTGGCATGGGTCTTCTGAAGAGCAACGTTGGGTGCGAGATGCAGGAGAATCACCTTCACAAATCTGAGAGGAAGTAACACACCACGTAGGAGTCTATTGACAGCCAAAGTCTTATTCAGGTGTGAAGGAGAAAATAAAGACATGAACTGAAAAACACCCTGCAAATCACCTTTTCCTAGGAAACAACTGATGGATGACCTCCAACAAATTCAGGGAGTAAACCGAAGAAGAGGAAGGCGTAGTGTAGGGTCTAAGAAATGTGCTCCCATCAAGAAAAGTCTCTGGCTGAGGAGTTTGTAGCAGGTCCTAGGAGCTGGATTGGAGAACACAGGCTCCAAAAGAGAGAGCCAAACAAAGAGAATGAAGGGAACTGTCTACACAAAGCTTATCTGATATGAAGGAGCGCTCCGAAAGAAACACTGCTTGCCATATGGTAGATCAGATGCCGTGTGTCGGTAAGATACAGGTACATAAAAACCAGGAGACCATTAATTTCAGAAAAATGAAAAAAAATTGTGCAGGAAAAAAAATATAACTTTCTCCTTGCCACCTCAATGAACATTATTTTTATAGCCACAATATGTAAACGTTGACTGTTACCCAACAAACAAAAAACAATTCTGTAAACGTTTTTGGAATGATGAGAGCAGGGAAGTGGGTTTTTGTGGCATTACAATGAAATTTTGACTCATTTTAACAGGATATTAATAGATAAATTCTAAAAATTGGTGAATAAGAAACTAGGGTTATGAAAGTATTTAGAAACCTGCGGGCTAAAACTATGGAAAGAGCCAAGATGTCTATCAACAGATGAATGGATAAAGAAGATGTGGTATATATATACAATGGAATATTATACAGCCATCAAAAGGAATGAAATCTTGCCATTTGCAACGACGTGGATGGAACTGGAGGGTATTATGCTGACCGAAATAAGTCAATCAGAGAAAGACATGTATCATATGATCTCACTGATATGAGGAATTCTTAATCTCAGGAAACAAACAGGGTTGCTGGAATGGTAGGGGGTGGGAGGGATGGAGTGGCTGGGTGATAGACACTGGGGAGGGTATGTGCTATGGTGAGCACTGTGAATTGTGTAAGACTGTTGAATCACAGACCTGTACCTCTGAAACAAATAATACATTATATGTTA
>NW_022589713.1:43531787-43541118 GCF_004348235.1 Phoca vitulina
AGGAAGGGAAGAATGAAGGGGGGGAAATTGGAGGGGGAGACGAACCATGAGAGACGATGGACTCTGAGAAACAAACTGAGGGTTCTAGAGGGGAGGGGGTGGGGGGATGGGTTAGCCCGGTGATGGGTATTAAAGAGGGCACGTTCTGCATGGAGCACTGGGTGTTGTGCACAAACAATGAATCATGGAACACCACATCAAAAACTAATGATGTAATGTATGGTGACTAACATAACATAATAAAATTTAAAAAAAAAAGAGCATAGACATGAGCCCACATCTGTCTGGTTGATTGCCAATACTGACACTAACTAGACATGTGTCCTTGACCAAGGGGAAAAAAAAAAAAAGAAACCTGCAGGCTATTATCAGAAGAAAGCAGTTCAGGATATCGGGAGCAGGCTTGAGGAAGGGTTGGTGTGTGGGGGATAATTCTTCTAAATCTTTTGGTGTGATGCGATTGTGGGATGATTTGCAGGTACTCCACTTACACTGCAAGCCCTCTATATGCTGCTTCAGATGGTCCAGCCTCACCTGTTACTGGAATCTCGGCTGCAGAGATGGGTCCTACCTAGGATCTGACCAGCCTCCTGCAGGTGCTGCCTGACAGTACCTGGCCTTGGGTCCATGCGTGTGCTTCTTACTTCCCCCTTGGGCTTCTCTGCAAAGGTCCAAGCAGGAGCCACCTCCCTTCTGATGGACGTTCAAGCTGGAAATGGAATGGAGTTAACACTCGCTGAGTCACATCTTTGACCAACTGGTGGTGGGGGGCAGATCCTGAGCTGGCTGAGGCATCCTTCCCTCTTTCTTCCCGTGGGTGGACAGTGCCGAGACATAGTCCTGCAGCTGTCCAGGCTGTCCCCCTGATAGGACAACCGTTCACCTGTGGCCATGGCCAAGCAATAGTGCATCTTTGAACTGCTCTCCCTTCTTCCCTGCTTCACCTCCGGTCACTTATCCCATCCCCCGGATCAAATCCCCAGTTTGCCTTGGTCTCAGGCTTTGCTCTCTGGCAAACCCAGGTGAGGATGACACTGATTAAAAGCTTTTAAATAAAGGCCAAAGAAATGAAAATGAGGGGTGCCTGCGTGGCTCAGTCAGTTGAGCGTCTGCCTTCAGCTCAGGTCATGATCCTGGGGTCCTGGGATCGAGCCCCGCATCAGGCTCCTTGCTCAGCGGGGAGTCTGCTTCTCCCTCTTCCTCTGCCTGCCACTCCCCCTGCTTCTTGGCTCTTGCTCTCTCTCTCTGTCAAATAAATAAATAAAATCTTTAAAAAAAACCCCACAGAAATGAAAATGAATCAAATAAACAATTTTTAAAAATATATCTAAGCAGAACATAATAATATAACAAGGAAATGTAAAGTGTAAACGTGGGATTTTTGAAACGAAGGTAAATACTTGAAGGGGAAAGCTGAGGGTTTGGAATTTATAATTATGGGCAATCTCAGCAAAATTCAAAGGTGAAAGAGGAAGGGAATAACAAGTAAAGAAATACTCTAAAGTTTCCTTCACCATGGGGGCTGAGCTGGTAAAATGTCTGTGGGGACCGAGTGGCCATTATTTAATTTCATGTAGCACTGGAAGATAGAGGATTAAATATGATGATATTTACCCACCATCAGAATGGAGCACAGGAACAGCATAGGTGAATGGGGGCAAGGGAGATAGAATAGGAAAAAAAAACCCAAAACTCAGCCAGGCCACATACTAGGAAAAAAGTAGATAAATCAGGACCAACAATGAATGAATTAAAAACATTAAAAATAAATATGTCCCATAAGCCAATAATCATAAATGGGCTGAATTCTCCCTTCAAAAAAATAGACCCTCAGTTTAAAAAAAAAAACAAAAACGAAATTTCATCTACCTGCAGTTTCTAAGAAACATCTCTAAAAATAAATACTAATGAGGAAATGTTGATTTTAATACTCAGCGCTATACCAGGAAAATGTGAACCATTAAAAAAAACAAGAAAGGTGGTATTTCAATGTAGAGATAATTCAAGGCCTGAACCATTAAGTGAAGAAAATAAATATATTTTTTCTCATTAAAGATACAATCCTTGAGGAAGATGAAAACAGCCATGGACTTTTGTGCAACGAAAAACATAACAGCAAAATACGTAGAACAAAAACTCCTAGAAATATAAGGAGGACTTGACAAAATCACCGTGGTGGTGGATTTGATTACATCTCTCTCCTTATTTGGTATACCAAGGAGTATTTAAATATCATAACCAACAAGTTCATCTACTGACTCTACATGAATTTTTTTTTCTGCCCTGGAAAGCATGTTTAAAAATCAACATTCACTTGACCTCAAAG
This sequence comes from Phoca vitulina, assembly GCF_004348235.1. Lineage (NCBI taxonomy): Eukaryota > Metazoa > Chordata > Mammalia > Carnivora > Phocidae > Phoca > Phoca vitulina. Next base: position 43,534,114 of record NW_022589713.1, read on the forward strand.
AAAACAGATTCTCTCCAATAAGGGATTTCATAGGTCTCACTTTGGAACCACACCCCTACACCCCTTGCAGACCGAGGCCATTTTTGTCCCTCCCTGTCTGGCCCTGGGAGGGTGCATGGATCAAGTGCAAGCATGGTACTGAGCAGGGGCAGAGCTGGGGGTGGAGGAAAGGGAATCGGTGTTATCCAATGCCTACCACGTGCTGATCTGTCTGTGTGCCCCAGCTTTTTCCCTGTTTTCTCCTTCAGTTCTGAGCACAGCCATATAGAGGCATTGCCAGCCATTTTGGGGGTGATGGACGGTTATTCTCACCATTCCTTATTTGGACTATCAGATCCCCAACAATTGCAGCAAGTAAGGTCCCTGCCCTTCATTGGAAGGTGGAGCTATACCCTCTACCTCAGATTCGAGGTCCCTTTCCCATCTCTGGGTGGCTCTCTTTCACCTCCATGGTAAAATAGGGACTGTCACACTGACCCACTTCCCAGCAGGGCTGTGAGATGTAAGGACTAATTACAAAGGCTAATAAAATATTTACAGAGCCTATGGCACACTTTGGATGTGCAAGGGCTTACTTAATAAAAACATTGACAGTGCTGGATAAACACTGCACAGAGCCTAGTACCACTCTGGAGAAGAGTAAACAACTTGCCAGGGTAATTTCAAGCTCTATTAGACACTTGCAGCAAATATCACTGTTATCCAAGAGGAGAGAAAATCTGCCATGCAGGAAATCTTGACTGAACGCGCAGCCCAGCCATGCAGAGCAATGTGGTTTGATTAAAATGAGCAGTGACCTTTTGTGCCAGCACTGGTATCTCTGGGCTTTTTCAGAATTCGGGAAGGTAGAAGCGAGTCAGGGGCGGACAACCTCAGGCTCAAGAATCCCCTCTCCAGGAATCTGAAGCAGAGGTTGCTCTGGGCTGGCCGGGCCCCAGAAAGGGAAGATGTCTTGGTGAAAAGCGTAGTGGCATTTTGGATCTTCGCAGGGGATGGTAGAAAGAGCAAATAGCATGGCGCATTTATGTAACAAAAAGAAAGCCAGTGTATCAGGGGATGCAGACCCGAAGACAGAGCCCATGCCAGGAAGTTGGTGCAGGGGAATAGAGGTAAGAGAAAAAGCTGAAAGGATAGCTGGGGGACAGGGGGGTCACCCTGAGATTGGCAACAGTGGCCATCTACTACCACCCTGGGCTGGGGGAACAAAGCCAGAGCCCAGATGTGAGCTGGACCCACGAATAAGATGTAGCCATGGCCAGAGACATGACTCAAAGCAGAGAAGGGAGGGCAGAAATCCTAGTATGTGTAGTTTGCATGGTGGGCACCCTGGCACAGAGCAGAGCAGGGGAGGGCTCTGCGGGCCAAGGTCAGGTGCCCAGCACAGAGCAGGGCAGTGGAAGGTGGAGCCGAGCAAGGTTGGTTAAGCCAGATAGGACGCTAGATTCCCACTGAAGAACAACGGGAAACATTTGCCGGTTTTTAAACCAGGAGTGACTTTCCCCATTGCACACACTAGATAAACAGCAAATCAGGAGCAAAGCTCTGGCCTCGCAGCTGCCTGTCTAGCTCATGAGTTGTCACTGGTGAGCCCCGTGCCTGCAGCACCCACTACCCATGAGAACAAGTCCGTGGGTCAAGGGATAGGACTCTAATCACTTAACACAAGTTGCAAACTCCCAAGGCTGGTGGCCTCTGGGAGCAGGTGAGTGCTCTCTCTCTCTGAATTTGAGTTCTAGCTTTTTACTGCTTCAAGGACCTGGTGCCAGGGGCAACCTAGTTCTAACCAGTTAACCACATTCTCATACCATGTAGGCCTAGGAATTCCAGCTCCAAAAAGTCACCTTCACTTCCACCACAAATTACTAAGCCCTCAATAGGGTCAGTGAACAGAGCAATGTGTTAAAAACATCAGAGTATGTGAATCAGTCGGGTGACCCCAGGAAGCAATCTAGAAAGTTCCAGACAAGCTCTCCTTTTGTTTTTCCTCGGTAAGAACGGTGTTTAAAATTGTAAACTGCTTTATGAATCAAGTAAGGAGAGGTAAGTTCATGGGGTGTAAATTTAATGGCTCACTTGGGCTTTGACTAATTTTGTTCTGTGACAGCACGATAATTTTAGAAACTTCAAACTGGGAAGTGAAAAGTAATTCATTCCCATTCACTCTGTGTCAACAGAACTGAACTGCTAGGAACTGAGTGTTCCTTTAGGCAGGCAGGGAGATGGGGGTTCAAAAACTCACAGAGCATCAGGGAGATAATTTACAGAAGTTTGTCTGATTCATTGGTGGTGGGACTGGAGCCCTGAACCCAGGACTCGGGCCAGAGGTTGTGTCTGGGACTTGGGGAGAACTATTTGGTTAATAGTGCCCTTCCCCTACCCTCACATTCTGTTCTGAAGCTCCTTTTCTTTCCAAATAGCTTGACAAGAGTATTTGTTCCTGCTCCCCGCCCCTCCACCATGGACACAACACTGGTTTTGTTTCTGGAGCTCCAAGAGTTTTGACATCTGATTCTTAGCCAGGAGAAGCTCATGTGACTCAACCATTTTATCTGAGGGTAAAATGAGGGAATGCATTTCCCGGTGCCTAGCGCGGTGCCTGGCTCACAAGAAGAGCTCAATGACGAACGCTTCTTTCATGGTGATGTTGTTCATCAGCCATTGTGCTGGATAGTCTGTATTTGCTCTTTCCAGCAGGCGTAGCAGGGATCCCTGTCATCCCTGTTTTCTGTTTATCTATGGGAGGCACTAGCGGATGTGGGGACATGTGTGTGGGTGCTGGGCTCCTCCTCCAAAGGCCAAGGCTCTTGTGCAGATCATCACTCCTTCCCTTTGCCACCTCAGGACCCCACAGTTACTAGACACAAGTACTTTACCTGCCCCCTTGGCTTCCCACCCTCTCCACACCCTCAAAAATAACCCTTTCTTGCATTCTCGTTTATTACCCCATTTGAGTGTGTCTTCCTTTTTTTTTTCTGGACTGTTTAATCTAGTAATTGATTAAACTATATTTCATAGTAAAAATCCAGTTTGAAAATTCTCAGGGTCTGTTGTGGCTTCTTTGCCCGGTTGTGGTCTGGGCACACCTATGTCTTTGCTAGTTCACCTTTTCAAATTCCTCACCAGACAGGTTATGGGAGAGGAAGTCGGGGGGAGTTAACATCAAGAAGGGTGATCAGACATTTGACTTATGGCCTATCATACAGATTTTCTGGAACATGGCCAATCAAGGATATTCTCTCCCACTGTGGCCACAGTATGCTCATGTACCAGTGCTGAGCTCGAGAGTCCCATACACCTTTCCTGTAGCCAGAGAGTCTTAAGAGAAGTGATGGACCCAGACCATTCACTATGATTTCTGGGAAACTGAACGTCAGATTTCAGCACCCAGAGACATGTTGGGCACATCATGGGCATTTGATACCTGTTTGTGAACTAATACATGAATTCTGACATGTATCCACATTCCCCTATTGGGGGCATATGGGGCCATCAGAAACCATCAGCTCCTTGAGTGTAAAATGTGCCCTGTGTGTGTCCACTCCTATGTGTCCAGCCATTATCTGTAGAATGCAGTCCTTAGACCTTTGGTAGACACTGACAGGAACACCCAGTTGGGTCTCTGGTCTTAAGTTGTCTTTTCTAAGGGAATATACCATGCATTCTTGAGGTTGGCATTCCATTGCAAACCTCAATTCCAGCTTCTGAATTGACTAAAAGACAAAAGGATGAGAGGACTCAAAATCTGCAGCTACCTCTAGAGCTCTTGGCTGAAGAACCTTGACTAGAAGTTGTCCCCAGGATGACTTGTACTGAAATAAGAGCCTTTCCCCTGGAGGATGTGTTTTATAATGCTGTTTGAACAGGAGGGAATTACTGAGGAAACAAGATTTGCTTTAGGTGAGGGATCTTTGGTTAAACTGACCTGGTAATGATGAACTAGCAAGCTTTCTGGAGCCAAAACTCTATGCAAGAAGCTGCTCTGTTGGTATGGCTTTGTGCCCTAAGCTAATGGAGTTGCTGGTAGAGGAAGAAGAAGGTCCTGAGCCCTGGAGCAAAAAGTGGATGTGATCCAACCCTGCTCTGTGACAATTTTCAGGGAAACACTTATAGCAAATTATCCTCATGATCACAATTCCTGCAGATAAACAGGACTTTACCATTGAGTACCTGAAACTCTTGCCCAGACTCCCCACCCCATCCACTGAAGCAGCCATTTCTATGGGTGCTTAGGAATGGATCTAAGAATTTTGGCAGAACAAACTGGTAAACCAGGGCCCTCAGAAAGCTGAATCTTACCCTTGGCCATTTTCCTCTGCTTGCTAGAGTCAGCACCAAGACCTTCTAGTCCAGTTGGCAGACTTCACTCTGACAAGCTTGAAGGTCTAGGGTCCTTTTGTGACGGCAATTGGTTGTGATGTTTTAGACCTTCTTTTAAGAAGAATGTTGTATTAGTTAGGGTTCTCTGGAGAAACAGAACCAATAGAATATATATGTAGGGTGGGAGGGAAGGAGAGAGGAGAGATTTATTTAAGGAATTGTCTCATGAGATTATGGGGGCTAGCAAGTCCAAAGTGTGTAGGGCATGCTGGCAGGCTGGAAATTCAGGCAAGAGTTAATGTTGCAGTCTTGAATCCAAAGACTGGAAATAGGCAACATTTCTATATTGTGCAGTCTTAAGGGGAATGCCTTCTTTCTCAGGGGATCCCAGTCTTCACTTGTAAGGTCTACAACTAACTGGATAAGGCCCACCCACGTTATGGAGGGTAGTGTGCTTTACTCAAAGTCTATTGATTTACGGGCTCCTGGGTGACTCAGTTGGCTAAGTGTCTGACTCTTGATTCGGCTCAGGTTGGGATCTCAAGGTCATGAGATTGAGCCCTGCGTCAGGCTCCATGCTCAGCAGGGAGTCTGTTTGAGATTCTCTTCTCTTCTGCCCCTCCCCCCACACTCTCTCTCTAAAAATAAATAAATCTTTTTTAAAAAAAAGGTCTACTGATTTAAATGTTAATCTTTACTCAAAATCAAATGATTGCTAATGTCAATCACATCTAAAAAATACTTCACAGCAACATCTAGACTGGTGTTTTACCACACAACTGGGCACTATAACCCAGCCAAGCTGACACATAATATGAACCATATTATCTGACACAGATCTCTCCAAATAGGTGTACATTGCAACAGATATGTGCCCTTTACAGAGAACTGTCATCCTGAAGAGAGGTGGCAGAAGGAGATATGCATGAGAGAATAAGAAGGAGAAATGTGGCATTTGACAAAGTACAGCAGCCTTTCTTGATCAAAACTCTTCAGAGTATAGGGATAGAGGGTCCATACCTCAATATCATAAAAGCCATCTATGAAAAACCCACAGCAAATATCATTCTCAATGGAGAAAAACTGAGAGCTTTCCCCCCTAAGGTCAGGAACATGACAGGGATGTCCACTATCACCACTGCTATTCAACATAGTATTAGAAGTCCTAGCCACAGCAATCAGACAACAAAAAGAAATAAAAGGCATCCGAATAGCCAGAGGAATGTTGAAAAAGAAAAGCAAAGCTGGTGGCATCACAATTCCGGACTTCAAGCTCTATTACAAAGCTGTCATCATCAAGACAGTATGGTACTGGCACAAAAACAGACACATAGATCAATGGAACAGAATAGAGAGCCCAGAAATGGACCCTCAACTCTATGGTCAACTCATCTTCGACAAAGCAAGAAAGAATGTCCAATGGAAAAAAGACAGTCTCTTCAACAAATGGTGTTGGGAAAATTGGACAGCCACATGCAGAAGACTGAAACTGGACCATTTCCTTACACCACACACAAAAATAGACTCCAAATTGTTGAGAGACCTAAATGTGAGACAGGAGTCCATCAACATCCTAAAGGAGAACACAGGCAGCAACCTCTTCTACCTCAGACGCAGCATCTTCTTCTAGAAACATCACCAAAGGCAAGGGAAGCAAGGGCAAAAATGAACTACTGGGACTTCACCAAGATAAAAAGCTTTTGCATAGCAAAAGAAACAGTCAACAAAACCAAAAGACAACCAACAGAATGGGAGAAGATATTTGCAAATGACGTATCGGATAAAGGGCTAGTATCCAAAATCTATAAAGAACTTATGAAACTCAATACCCAAAGAACAAATGATCCAATCAAGAAATGGGCAGAAGACATGAACAGACATTTTTCCAAAGAAGACATCCAAATGGCCAACAGACATATGAAAAAGTTCTCAACATCGCTCGGCATCAGGGAAATCCAAATCAAAACCTCAATGAGATACCTCCTCACACCAGTCAGAATGGCTAAAATTAACAAGTCAGGAAACGACAGATGTTGGCAAGGATGCAGAGAAAGGGGAACCCTCCTACACTGCTGGTGGGAATGCAAGCTGGTGCAGCCACTCTGGAAAACAGTATGGAAGTTCCTCAAAAAGTTGAAAATAGAGCTACCATATGACCCAGCAATTGCACTACTGGGTATTTACCCCAAAGATACAAATGTAGTGATCCGAAGGGGTACGTACACCCTGATGTCCACAATAGCCAAACTATGGAAAGAGCCAAGATGTCCATCGACAACTGAATGGATAAAGAAGATGTGGTATATATATACAGTGGAATATTATGCAGCCATCAAAATAAACTGAAATCTTGCCATTTGCAATGACATGGATGGAACTGGAGGGTATTATGCTGAGCGAAATAAGTCAATCAGAGAAAGAAATGTATCATATGATCTCACTGATATGAGGAATTCTTATTCGCAGGAAACAAACTGAGGGTTGCTGGAGTGGTAGGGGGTGGGAGGGATGGGGTGGTTAGGTGATAGACATTGGGGAGGTTATGTGCTATGGTGAGCACTGTGAATTGTGTAAGGCTGATGAATCACAGACCTGTAGCTCTGAAACAAATAATACATTATATGTTAAAAAAGAAGAAGAAGAAGAAGAAGAAGAAGAAGAAGAAGAAGAAGAAGAAGAAGAAGAAGA